>NW_010387637.1:0-4106 GCF_000710305.1 Buceros rhinoceros silvestris
ATTATTAATTATTATTTACTAGTATTATGGTTTTTATTATTGTTATTAATCTATTTCATTTTAGTTCTTCTGTTCTTATCTCAACCCACGAGTTTTACTTTTTTTCAGTTCTCCTTCTCATCCCACTGGAAGGGGGAAGGAGTGAGTCAGCATCTATGTGATATTAGTTGCTGACTGGGGATAAACCATGACAAGTGTCATACAGCCAGACATGACAGATGTCAAGAAGTACAACGGCAAGAATTACATGAGGGCCAGGTCCCTTCTATGACTCACAGTTTAAATTAGCTAATAGTCAGTTAACCACAGCAGCTTCTTGTTTAGGAAAGAGGTCAGCTCTAATTCTGCTTCATTTTTTGCTCTTTCTGGAGCTGTGCCTGTGCATCCATATGAGATGCCTGCTGCTTTGTTCCTTCTGTAACCTGCTGCAGAGTAGGATGGATTATCTGCATTCAGTTGCTCTGTTTAACTGGAAAGAGCCAGCCATCTTTGTGTAGCACACCAAAAAAACCCTGCTGATTTTCAGTTTATCGGCATTCTGCATGTTTATGGGAAATATACAAACCTAATAGTTTCCTTTTCCTTATGTTTGCACAAGTGAACCAGACAAAAATAACCACTTGAGGTAAGCTTCAGGGAAATTTTGCACTAAGGAAATGGGCTGGGTGCTTTAGAAACGTAAGCATTCATCAGAAATCCCTTCATGGAGATGCAGACTCCAGATTTTTTTCTGATTTCAAGCACATCTACAGGAACTGGAGAAACTTTATTGAATTAATAGTGGGTTTAAGATCAGTGACAACGGGATCCTTGCAGAATAATTTGCTGTACAGTCAAAGAATGTCAAATGGTTGACCTTTTTGGAGTCTACAACCGCTTTACAAGGTTTATGCAAAAACCCCGAAGAATTCTTGCCAGGGGTGACAGAGAATTTGCCTGGTAAGCCTACTTTGCACATATTAAATTTGAATATTAGGGAAATCCTATCAAAAGCATTGAAAACACTGAATTCAAAGCTTTTTAACTGTTCACTTACCTCCATGGGAATGTATCTACCCTTTTTCACAAAGAAAAAAAAAAGTGAACTAAAATGTGTAATTAAAAAAACAACAACACAGAAACATTTCATATTGTTTGCATAGGACTATTAACTATGTTTCTAAACTGAAGCTCACCAGTGTATGCTTCTGACAATGTAAATACTCTGCAAGATGTATCATGATTAACGTGAAATACAAACTAATTATAGTTGAAAATAAAATTATTCTTTAATTATCTTAGTAATCTGTTTACCAAATGCCTGCATATAGCCTAATTAACCAAAATGGTAACAGACATTTTTTCATTTGGACATCTGTGTCTGTATTTGTAAGCAGGTAAAGCAGTGTGTGTGTATATATATATATAAATATATACATTTGCTCATAGACAGAAACAGTGTAGAATGACCATAAAACACGATCTGAAATTCTGTCAGATGCTTATGTAGTAACACTGCAATGTGTTTGCCAGTTACAAAACCAAAAACTTCAAAAAGCAGAATTCATATCACCGTTCTCCTGCCTCTAAATCTAGATGATTATATTTCATTTACTGAAATTAGCATCTGTTCATAACTCAACCCAATAAATGCAAATCTTTGCTTCAACACTATCAGAACTCCTAACACGAGTGTTTTTGAAATTTTTTCATCTTCAATTAAAAAATGGGATAAAGAAAATTTGCCCTGTATTTGGTTTCATGATCAAAATGTAAGAGATCAAAGTGTGTAATTTTTGCTACTGAATTAAACATAAAGTCATTTAGAAATAATTACAGTAAAATTCAATGCTCCCTGGTAAGTCCAAGAGAAACTATTACACCTGCTTACTCTCTTGAGGTGTAAAGAACAGAAGTTAAAGTTAACATCGTTAAAGAGTTGTGGGCAGCTGACTTGAAACTATTTTGATATCCTAACAGAACTGTAGATGGTTATTTGCAGTCATTAATCTTCAGCGTTTTCTAGTTTTATGCCTCCAGACTGACCATACAGCACATGAGCACGCATTGATGTCCATTTGAGCATTTGGATTCTGATAAGCCACAGGTTTTTGGAGCAAATCTCCCATTTTGCTATACTGCCTGTGTGTTACTTCATTTTGCAGCAGTCTCAGGAAACAGGAAGTGAATCCCTCGTGATTACACTGAACTGGAAGATGGGCCATAAGAGTCCCTCTGCCGCGCTCCAACTACAGAAGTTTTCACTCCCTGAGACTACATTGTGCAAACTGTGAAGTTACACTGTTGAACCACACACAGAATACATGTTGTGTCATCAGCACCAAGTACCTGCCAGGCCCCTAGGCATGTTTCTTATAATATGTGGTGCCTGTACTGACAGCAGAAACGAGCCCTCCAGTAATAAAAGCAGCAGAATCTAGACAGCTGAAATAAATCAGCACTTGTGGTTGTATCCAATTACGGCCCATGGATTTGTGGGTGTCCACTTGCCTAAACGATCTCTAACCCAATCCTCCTTGGCCAAGGGCAAGTCTTCCTTCCTCCAGATTTTCTCTCTTACCTCCATGGTCTGGGATTTCTGAGGGCCAGTCTTAACAGTAAAGACCAGCCCTCAGTAAAGATGTTAGTATGCTCAGTCAGGAATTCCCTTCTGGCATTAATATGGCATGTCTGACGATATGGAAACCCAAGCTTCTCCAGCTTACCAGCATGCTTCAGTATCCACCAGCTACATTCATAGACTAGCTAAAACCAGTTATTCTTTTTGATTCTTTGATTCTCCATCTATGGACCACTCTCTTCAGAGTGGTATTTCTTAAAATCCATTGTGAATTTCTTCCATTTAAAGTGAGGTGCTTTACCTAAAAAAAATGTCCTTTTTCTGGTACCATAGAATACAACACATCACCTAATTCAATATTGTACTAACCTTATATAAAATAAATTTTTCTGCTTTTCCAATCTTAAAACTTATCTCGATATCTCATGTTTTCACCATCTTTTTAGAAAAAAGTGTGTTTCTGTGGACTGGATTTAGAAAGGAAATGTTCCCTCTTTGAAGAAAGATACAACTAGTTTGGAGACAATAAAGATTTAGAATGATCACTTGAGTTTTGTATCTATAGCCACATCTATACAGTATATTAAATGCCTGCCACTGAGACCAGCTGCAATGGCAAAGCTTGAGCCTAGGCTGAAAATTTACTTTCCCTTAAAATGCTGAGTTCCCATCCCCACAGACCTCAACACAGAACGTATCCTAGGGGCATTTCTACGAATCCACCCATATGACTCAGCATCGCGTTATGCAATACACACCTCCTCTCTGTCTCACATAGCACACACGGCACACCTAGAGGATTTAAAGGGGCCCTATGCCCACATTCACAGGTAACAAGTTTCTGTTGAACGGTCCCTCACCCTGCCTGTGGCATGTGGGGAAAACAGACATCAGGACATGAGTGCTCTCTTCCTTCTCCATCTCCTTTCCATAGTCACATAGTCCTATAATTCTTGCCAGCAAACACTGAAAACAAGCTTAATGCTCTGCTGGGTTTATGTGGGGTGGTTTCGGTACTGGGCGAGGGGCTACAGGGGTGGTTTCTGAAAGCCACATGCCTAGAAGCTCTCCTGCCTTCAAATCAGACCCACCTCTGGCCAAGGCTGTGCCAATCAGCCCTGGTGGTAGTGCCCCTGTGAATAACATGTTTAAGAAGGGGAAAAACCTGCTGGGCAAGCTGGAGCAGAGAACTGGAGTGGGACATGAGAGAAACAACTATGTGGGCATCAAGATCAGTGAAGAAGGAGTGGAGGAGGTGCACAGGAACAGAGTTTCTCCTATGGAGAACCCCACACCAGAGCAGGTGACTGCACCTAAAGAAAGCCGTGACTCTGCCTGCATTGGAGCAGTCTGTTGCTGGGAGGACGGCACCCCGCAGAAGGGACCCACACTGGGGCAGTTCATGAAGAACTGCAACTTGTAGGAAGGGCTCACATCAGAGAGGTTCACGGACAACTGTTGCCCATGGGAGGGACCCCACATTGGAACATGGGAACAATGGAAGGATTCATCCCTCTGAGGAGGAAGGAGCAGCAGAAGCAATGTG
>NW_010387638.1:0-2459 GCF_000710305.1 Buceros rhinoceros silvestris
TAGTGGGATATAAAGCTATTGTGAATGGTTTCCCCAGATTGTTGGTAAATAGTCCTTCTCTTTGCCAATGCAAAGAGAAGGTATTCGGATTTAAATCGGGAGCTGATTTACTTGCGAAACCGGTTTTTCCCTTGTTTTAAGTTGTCAGTTACGTGTAAGGTATTGTTCTGTGTAAAAATTTCCTAACCAGACATCATTCGAACTTGTTTAAGGGAACCTAATAAAACCCGTATTTATTTTTATAAGTGTCTGCGGGGTATTTTCGTAACAGAAGGTAGTGAGCAGTTGGCATTCCTACTGATTCTGAATGAATCATGGGGTATCTGCAATTTCTGAATCTCAAGGTTAGGACAGGAACTTAGTAAAAATGTCACTGGAGTGGTTTGCTTAATTTTTAGAAAAATTATTTTATCCAAATTTAAGAATATTACTTTCAATTCTGTACCTACTCATGTGCACAAAGAAACATTCATGAAGTCATTTCACTGTCTCATTTGAAAAATCTACAAGAGGAATAAAAATAACTATTTTTGTACATAAGAACGTCATTTTCATGAATGCATTTCTTAAATAAAAAGCAAAATAAGAAGACAAAGTTAATAGAAAAGATTTAAGAAATTACCAAACTAAGTGAGTTCAACAGGTCAACAGATACACCTCCTTTTTCTACCAGTATAAGCACACTGGTTTATTTCTATACATTAAGATATACTTCAGATCGGGGTCTATACTGAGCATTTTGCAAGATAATTCCAGCTCTGCAATTATGTGTTCTCTTCTCAAGGAGAGAGGTTTATTACCTTTATACCATGATTTTAAAATAATTTTGATCACTATTTAAGCATCTTTGCAATAATATTTCTCATTTTGAAGATATATTTTATGAAAAATTATCTTTGTTACATTAATGTTGATTTCTCTTGGCTTTATATTTCTGTCATAAATAATACCTCACTCCTTAGGAATTTCTAATTGACTATATGGAAATGAATATAGACTAGGTCTTACTAACACTAAACATAGTTTCTTCTTTCAACTTCAGCAGCCAGTGGCTGAAATTCTCATCCCCTTCAAATCAATGGAAGGGTTCTCATTAAGATTAGTATCATCAGGATTTCACCCAACATTTTCTTTTGGTTGCTGCATAAAAGACAGATCTATTGCTTCTTCTTTGTTAATATGGGAATATAAGCAGGGGCTAAAGCTCAGTGCTTGAGCTCAAAAGGGCAAAAAAGGGTCAGGGTGCAGGCCTCTGGATTTCTGTGGTCTTGTCAGATGTGTTCTTCCCATGTGTGGCAACAAAGCAGAGGATGGTAACTTCTTCACTTGGCACTGCTGTAGACAGAAGGAATTAAGACCTCAGTTACTTATGTCACTTCTGTTGAATTAATTAATAGATTCGGAATTATGTTTAGGTACGTATTTTATGAATATAGACTAGGTCTTACTAACACTAAACATAGTTTCTTCTTTCAACTTCAGCAGCCAGTGGCTGAAATTCTCATCCCCTTCAAATCAATGGAAGGGTTCTCATTAAGATTAGTATCATCAGGATTTCACCCAACATTTTCTTTTGGTTGCTGCATAAAAGACAGATCTATTGCTTCTTCTTTGTTAATATGGGAATATAAGCAGGGGCTAAAGCTCAGTGCTTGAGCTCAAAAGGGCAAAAAAGGGTCAGGGTGCAGGCCTCTGGATTTCTGTGGTCTTGTCAGATGTGTTCTTCCCATGTGTGGCAACAAAGCAGAGGATGGTAACTTCTTCACTTGGCACTGCTGTAGACAGAAGGAATTAAGACCTCAGTTACTTATGTCACATATTTCTAAGGATGCAGGTCTAGAACTATCCTTGTCTACAAATACCTTGCAGAATAAACACCAGAATCATGCACTTTTCCCCTATATTAATGATCATGCCTAGACCAGAGGAATCTGAAGCACTCTCCAGATTCACTCAAGATTCACTATGTCTCAGTGGCTTCCAACCAGAGTGAGACTGAAGTACTCAGCAGTTCCTCTTCAGTTCTGATTTCTGCTGGGAAAAAAGGATGCCCCATCTGGGCTGGCAGGAAGCTGTCTGTCTGAATGATTAGGGGAAGAAGGACCCCAGGATGCAACAGGTGCATTTCTGCAGGAATTATGGTGATTTAGCAAATGGGATGAATGCATTTAACAGTGCCTGTTTGCTTACGTCTTTGGAACAAGGATATGCATTGGCGAGAAATTTAACTCGTATATAAACTGTTGTTTTAAAATAAAATATATTTGTATTTTAAGCATGCAAACAGCAGCTTTGCTGTTTGATTGGTGGATTCTTTTGATTTTTTCAAGGATGCTTATGCCTGTATTTAAAAAAGGAACATTTGAGGAGAATTTTGGAAGCTGAAACCTTTGTATTTAGGTATCAACTCAGGAATTCTGAACAGCACAGTAAATAATTTTACTTATATTTTTTATATA
>NW_010387639.1:0-30387 GCF_000710305.1 Buceros rhinoceros silvestris
GTGGGGGGTGGAGTGGGGGAGAGCTGTGGAAACAGCTTAGCCCAGAGTTATCTGAATACTGAATCATATTAAGAACGGAAAAAAAGTGAAGCCTTAAAATCTATTAGCAAATAACTTGTCCTGAGCACCATTCAACCACTATTCAGTAGCAGACATCACCAAATTAGCAAGAGAACAGTACACGCCAAACCTTGGTCATGGAAAGATAAGGGCCATCACTTCACGAAAGATGAACATTCCAAGCAGTATAATCCACTCAAGCATAGCCTTGCTCAAAGACACGTAGATCAGGGGATTAAAATCCAGGAGTTTTGGGTAGAAAATTGGGAGTGTGTGGAGACCCTTCCCCTTTGGTTATGATCAGCCAAGGTCACTTTTCTGGCATTCAGAACCCTTACCTGAAGGGGTAAGTGAATATTTAGAATGCTGTAAGTTCGTAAATGGGAGTGATTAACTTATACAAGTATAATATTGAGTGCATTTTGTGTTGTTATAAAGTATTCTTGGTTTTAAGCAGTAATAGTGCATTATTCCATTGTATCCATGAAAACCTGCAGTAGTGGCATAGTAAACCTGTAAGTGAAGTTCAAATAAGTATCTTACTTGAACCTTACAGTCACTTTTCGCCACAATTGGTAGGTTGAGTATTGATTTAGGATCTTGTATTAGATAGACAACTGAGTTATACATATCCATAGAATGTGTTTTTCCTCTCAAGGAGAAAAGACTGCGCAGAAAGAACCGTGCCTCGCCTATACCACCCAAGGAGACCTTCCGGTGTGCTCTTTGCAACTGGTCTTGCCTGTCCCGCATTGGCCTTTTCAGCCATCAGCACGCTTGCAGCAAGTGTGGGTAAAGCCCTTCCCAAATCTTTGTCCGCGAAGCCAAGCCATGATGATGTGTACTTGCACAGGGTTGAGGAATACATTCTTTGTCTGTGTCTACAATTATAATTTTGACTATCATTGGAGTCATATCATAATTGAAAATAATAGGACTGGAGACAGATATTTTCTCCAACTCAATCATTGATAAAATGTTAACTAATTTGATGATTTAATTATGTTTTCTTGTAGGGAGAGACTCCATTGAACATAAAATGGCATGCCTACTTGTACTGTCAAATATCTCATTAAAATGGGTATAATACTTATTTGCTCAGTTATTATCTTAGAAAACTGGAAATTGAGTTAATAGTAAAAAAAATATTTTCACCCTTGAACAGGCATAACTTCAACTACCTCTAGCCAGGCCTTCTCCTAGAAGTACCTTATTTGATAGAGAATAAATGAAGTGAATCTGACCTGATTCAAGCTTCATGTAATGAATGTATCAGTCAGGAGAATGTCAGAACATTTCACATGAAGCCTGATGGTTTTAAAGTCAATATTTTAGTTAGCACTTCAGAGAGAAACACATTTTTATTATGATAACTCTATTTTCTCTGTATGGGTTTATCAAATTCCCTTCAGAGAAGAATATCATATATGGATTTTAAAATCCTCTTAAAAAATCGAAAATTATTTTATTGTTCTTTAATATGGTTTTAATACTTTTTGTTACTTATACAATAAAAGTTCTCTTGTAATAAAAACTAAAAACTAAATATATTTGTTTAGTCATAAACTTTTCACCAATATTTGGCATAGAAACTTTGGGAAACCAGCAAGTGTTTTTTTAAAATAAGTCCACATGCATGTTTGACTGAATGAAGCAAGGTTTGGAGCTGAGGTGTAGGGATGGGTTGTAACCTCTTTTTAATTTGGGCTTCTGATTAGTTTCAAAACTTCAGTGCATGCTCTGGAAATTATTACACTGAATGAAGAAAACGTCAAGCATCTTACTAGCCAGCCACAGTCTTTTAACTGTTTCTATGTATATTTGTAGAGCAAAGAAGTGGTTGATCACAACCTGCGACATTTTCAAGCATAAAAATTACCCTCTCCTCCATTGCTCTTGATGGCTTGCTTTTTTCCTAGCAAAGAGAGGAGAAACATGCGGCAGAGCATAAAGATGCAAAAGAGAGGGTGTGTGGGAGAAGGCAGAGTTGCTGATAGAGGAGCAGGTAAAGCAAGGGTGGCCTTGGTATGGCAAGGAGCAAACAGCAGTACACTCAGAGTTTCTGCCTCTGGTGAAGGGAGGGAAGGAGGCATAGTCCATGATTCCCTGACTTAATACAAGCATCATTGCTTTGGTGCAGGTTTTCTGTATGCCCTGCAGAAACCCAGTTTATTAGCAATTTAAGAAAAGCACCTACCAGTTCTGTGAATTCATACAGTTGTTATTATCTTGTAAACTGCTGGGTATTTTAATACTCCCTTTCAGAGAATATTTCTATTTGCTAGAGAAAGTGAGAAGTAACTTTAGTGAAATTTCATTAAAGCATAAGCTGAATTTCTCTTCTGCATAGATATGATTAGGATCAACTAATCAAAGTCTGAATTAGAGTCTATACTGTGCTTCTGTAATCTTATTCCCTCTGTATTTATCCAAAGTATTGTTAATAAAACAATTATTATTTGCTTTTTTTTTTTTTAATATTTTCTTTAATGTTTGCAAAATACTTGGATTCAGTTCTGGTGAAGCATCCCTAAGTAACTAACTACATATTTAAACGTTCCTTTAATTTATTTTCCTATGCATAGTAGAACATATGCAGTACTATTTGCTTTCTGGATCAAGAGATTTCAAGGAATTCAATGCAGTTTGTTCAAGTGCACAGAACCTTTAACATGACTTGGTGTTATCAATCTCCTCTTTAGTCTAGGGTTAAAAGAAGGGAATCATCAGCACATTTTTTAAACACTAACAGTACTAACAGGAATTTATATGCTGTAGTAGTTGTGGCTCATGCTCTAAGTCCATGGTTTCCAATAGTGACTGTAGTGATCTTGCAGGTGAAGGGAACATCAGAAATGCCACTAAAGACAGTCCAACCTCCTGCTTCAAGCCTGGGTCAGTTCTGGCATCTGACCATTTTGTTCAGGGCTTTGTCCAGCTGAGTCTTTACAAACCTGAAGGATGGAGACTACACAATGTCTTTGAGCAATCTAGTAAAAAATTTCTCTTATTACCCTGTCAGAATATGTCCTGTCTCAATTTGCAGTCATTATATGTTGCCTTCTGCAGTATACTTCACTAATGAGTTTGGCCCTCTCTTCTCAGTCATTCCCTCTCAGGTATTGGAAGGCTTGAGCAAATTTACTGGCTTTTCCATCACTACTAATCACCCACCCCAACCTGTCCCAACTATTGCAACCTCTTCTGTGCAAAATGTATAGTTACAGTTTATGCAAGATTTTATATGGCAATGCAGCAGTCTGATGCCCTGTGAGGGACGCTGAGCGAGAAGCAGTGAGTGATAAAGTGACAGGCAGGGTAGCACCCTCACCAACATTACGTCTGCCCCATACTACTTGAGGAAAAGCAGAGCAGGTCTGGTGGTGACAGCCACGGTCAGCCGCAGTCCAGTGCTAGGCAGCCAAGAACATACATTCATAGGTTCAAGGTCTGGAACACAGTTCAGATAGGCCAGGCCAGGTATAAGGATGGGCACAGTCATGGCTGTAACAGAGCTCAGGACAGCACCAAAGGAAAGTGCTTGAGCAAGTCCCAAGGCATGGGACAAAGGTCACCAACTCAGATTCCTCACACAGGTCTTCTCCCAGCGGTCTGATTCACGGTATCTCAACTGCACCATAACAAAGCTGTCCTTGCGCACAGGCAGCCATAGCCCAAGTGGGTAAATGTTGCAGAGTCTGATGGTCTGCTCAGGGCCATAAAAATAACTTCATGTTTAAAGTATTTTTCTTGCCTACCGTAATTCACTTTCTTTGCTGATGAATCTGTTACTCAAAGAATGAGGAAAATACACTTTCAGCTGAGTGATGTGCAGTGTGTTGAATGCCTTACTGGTTGTCCTGCATACACTGAAGTGTGGATTATTTACATTTCTCTCACAGACAAGTCTGCAATGGAGAAAATTGTATTTATTTGGTTCTGAAAACTGGGAGAGAAAATAAATCTTATTGGTTATGCTTTGTCTGCATGGGCTCACGCAACCCAAATAATTAAGTAGCCAGATATAAGATTAATAAAGGAATCATTTCATTATTCCTTAAATGCAGGGTGAATTGCAGTTTGAAGATTCTAACCCAGACTAATTTAAATGACTTCTCAGCAGTTTATGTCAGAGGAATAACAAAGAAGTATGTTTCTTCAATGAATGATAAATCAAAGGATCTGGTAAGTCTTGTCGTTTAACGTCCAAACAAATATTTGTTACCATTAGTTACCAAGGAATAAATGCTCCTTTTACATTTATTAGCACTTAAAATTTATTACACCTAGCAAAGAGTGGCAATCTGCAAAGAGGGAATACATAGTTTGTTTTCAGTTGTTTCTTATTTCCACTCTGTTTTATTTCATGGGTGTTAAATAACCCAGAGAACAAGCAATGTCAGAATTGGTTTGATTTTGGTTTGGTTTGGTTTTTCTTGTGAAACTCTTTACTCTTTGTGATAAAATAAGTATCATGTTTTGCCCTAACCTCTATTTTAATGGCAAGCTCAATTTTACTTCTACATGTGCTTAAAAAGGGAGGGAAAAAAGCAATGAAAAAAACCTAAGGCTGTGCAAGCTAATTTTACACAATGTTTCACACTGAATAGGAATTTCAGGTTAAAAGTTCTGAAAAATGAGTAAATCCTATGCATGCTTTTATGTTTGTATGCAAGTTTCTAGAATGCCCCTAGGAGGGAGTGAGTTGACTGCTGATTTAATCCTATATGGGAAGAATTACAGTTTTTCTTCTTCCTTTGGAGGTACTTTTTACACAGAATTGAATGTTAGTTCAAGTCTTAATCTTGTCGGACTACGGTGTATTTTGAAAATCTAGTTACGAACTTTAAAGTAAATGCAACAGAAGATGTCTTCCTCTCTTTTCATGCTCACATTTCCAGTCTGTAGGCGGACCCTGGCAGGTCTGGGAGAAAGCCTGATTAGCTTAAGTAGAAAAGTATCAGTCAGCAGCGGGAGGTGTGTTGTTTGGGAACAGACAGAGAGGCTGGGTCAGTGGGTGATTGGAGGACCAGCTCCTCTCTGGGCTGGAGAGTGAACTTGAAACCAATCCAAGTAGGGCACATAAAGTAAACACTGTACTACAAAAGTATACAGTTATGTGATAAGAGAGAAACTACGCACTTTCTTTTCAATAAAGGCTTTGTGTGCACACAAGCAGTTTGTCGCGTTTGTCTGTCCCAACCGTACGCGACAATTGGTGAGCCCGACATGATAGCAAAAACCGACGTAATTATCAGAGGAGTGGGCTGCAGGATGACGTGCAGCAGGGACGGAGCTCGGCGAAGCTTTAGACCAGTGGGAATCTGCTTTGGTCCGGACCTGAGATTTGTACGCCTGGGTTAACAGGTGAGCCGCCAAGAACGATGGGTCAGCAGATGATCCGGGAGGAAGATTTAGTTTTTACAACATGGAAAGGCTTACTGAAACATAAGGGAGTAAAGTGTACTGATTATGGGCTGAGGTGAATGCTTTTACGGACTCGGCAGCAGAGTTTTGATCCTAGTCCTGGTGTAGCTTTTAGCATGCCTACATGGGAGGAAATTGGCTGTGAACTGTGGGATTTTGTCTCCCGAGGTGATACTGACACTGCAGAATTAACAACTACCTGGAGATTTCTCTCAGAAACCTTGAAAAATCATACAGCAGCGTGAAACGAGGCTGACTAGCTATTTTTATTGACCTTTCAGGTAGCTTGACCACATTTGTTTATTTCACGTACGATGTTTTCACCTCTTCAAGGAAAATTACAGCTTTAATTAAGGGATGAAGCCTAAGTTTAAAGATATTTTTATTTCAGCTATTTATATAAAATCTGGGTTTATTTTTTTGTTAATTTCAGTAGAATTAACCATCAGAGCATCTAGCTTGTAGCCAATCCTGTGTTACTGTACATAGAACCAGAAGAAAATAAAAAGCAAGTAATTAACAGATTGCATAATCACCGTTTATCTTTAAATGTGTATGAACAAAGGACCTATGCATATTAAATGCACAAATAATCTTACTGTAATAACTTCCTAGCTTGAATGCTTTTACTTAAGTTTTTGTATTTAATAATAGAATTCACTGAAATGCCACCAGCTTTTTGGAGGCATAATTTCACTCAATGACTTTAAAAGTCTGATCATTTGAACTGAAGAATGAAAAGACTGCAACATCTCAAAATTAGTCCAACAGAAAATATTTATTATTATAGGACCAGTACATTGACTTGCTGACATGAGTTAAAAATCACCTTAACATGGAAGTATATAGCACATGCTTGAGAATTTAGTAGAATGATGGAGCATTTCATCACTTATTGATAGTATTGAATAACTGATAATACGTGTCAAAGATAGGCAAAGAACGGGCCAAAATCAAAATATAACTGAGAAGTCTGACATTTCCATGATTGCAAATACTGTATATTTGGTATCTGCTCCATTAATGCAAGATAACAGAAGAACATAAATTGTATTGTAAAAATTATGTATAGATTTATTTTAAAATGAAACTTGCCTAACTTTTCTTGAGCACTTAACAGAAATAAGAAAAAGTAAGTTTGACTTTTCTGGTAAATAATAAATAAATGGAGTTAATTTCTGAACAACAACAACAAAAAACCTGTGTGATTAATTGTAGTTTCATCTTTCACTTAAGATGAGTGCATGACAGTATAAAACATTTTACCAATTTGAAAAAAGGAACATGAAGACCTCATTTATTTGTATAGAACTGTATTATTATAATATTGTTGAATACTTAGCAAGAATTCCATTATTTTAGTTGGATGTACAAATGTTATCTGACACCCGAATGTAAGTTATTTTTGTTACATCCTTGCTGAGCTCCGTATGTTTGTGTGTATATGGGTGTGTTACTACACAGAGGGTTTTCTGAAGGTAGATCTGTGAGGATTGCTACTCAATACTATTTAAGCCCATAATATGCTCTGTATAGTCCTTGGGCACTGAAATGTATACTCCTAAAGGAGTCAAATTTTCAAGGCAAGTTTTTACTTCAGATCTGTTTTGTCCTTTTTTTCACTTAGACAGGCTTATATTTCTGAGCTTCTTCAGACTTCCAACAAAGCCCTGGAGAACAGGAATCATGACAAAACATAAACAATTTTACTTTTTGACATTACCAGTATTATATAATATTTTTTTTCTTACTCATCTGGATATGTACTCCAACGTATGGTTGTGTGGGATGTTACTCTAGAATGTCACACTCCAGTAGCAGGGGGTGGATAATAATTTTTGATGACTAATCAGAACACGCAGAGATTACCAGAAAGAACAGGCAGACTTGAGTGCATTTCAACTGTTTCTCATGGCCTTGGACTTTTTTCTTAAAGATAGAAAATTGCCTTCTACTGAACCAGTTTCCCATTCTGGAAATGGAGATCTGGCATTATCCATGTCCTAGCCAATAGAAAGTTATCTAGGCTGCCAAATGTTAATTCAGTGTAAATATTTGTGTTTTTATCCACTGTTTGTGACTATGTTGGAAAGCAATTTTATTGACCCTGGCCAGTACTTTATACTTACAGAAAATTAGATTTTCCTTGTGACTAGATTTGGAGGACATGAAAAGCTCTGAGCTGAAAAAACTCTGAATGCACAGTTCATTCTGGCATACTCAGTCCTAGAGAAAAAATTTTTAAACAACTTAAATATAATTCAGAAGCAGTTCTATCCCAACCCCCAGAAAACAGGTTTGGGGAATCTTCTATAATTACATGATAAAATCAATATTGATACAGTATTAAAAGAAGCTCATAAAACAGTAATCCATTTATACAGCGTTAAAGGTGTCTTGGAGATTAAAACCAGTATGTTTTGCCATGCCTTTTCTACATTAAGCAAGCTCAAATAGATCACAATCCCTGAGGTTACAACTGAATGATGTTTCTCTTTTGCTTTACAGTGTCTGCACCGGGAGGAAACCTTGCAATGTGAGTGTCTTTCTCTGAGTGATATACAGTTCTTCCAAAACAAATTTCAAGTACATACAGAGACAGACATGTATACCTTTGCTTGTGGTTATAATTTAATATATATGTAACCTGAAATGTAAAGCCAGTAATAATTTGGAGATTTTATAAGAAAAAAATCTAAAAGATACTATCCCCTGCACAAAACCATTACGAGCTATTTACAGATCTCTAAGCAGTCATTTTCTCAAATGTCATGTTTAAGCAGCAACTTCCATACAGAGATATTAGAGACAGATGTAAAATTTACACTTACAGTAGAGAAAACTTCTGAGGTAATGCTGAATATATTTATATATTTTAGAAATGCTGTATCACTATGGGCTTGGGATATAACTCAGAATTTTGATGTTTCTTATGAATATTCTCTAAATTCTGATCCAGAGTATCTTTTCCTCTTTTACTCAATAAGTACTGGAATAAACAGAGTATTATTACGTAAGTACTGCTAAAATGAAGTCCGCATATATAAAGTTTGGCGCTGGAGTTGTAGTTGTCCCTGTTGACTGTGGAAGATTATGCAATCTCTAATTCCTCCTACATGTCTAATTCAGCTACAGTCATTTGAAATTCTTTAAAAGCATTCAACTTGTAGTTTGATTCAGATTCTAGTCATATTACTGAGTTTGTTACTGATAGAGGGGAAGGAGATATCTTTAAGAAAGAAAAACAAAGAAATCTATGAAGCAAAACCAAAAATGAACTATGAAAAATGAGGTATAAAATAATTCACTAGAAATATTTTATTTTAATAAAATCAGTATTTTTTTTCTGAAGAAAAATGCACATTCGATACTCCTTGGATTTTGTTCGTAGTCTTGTAAGAAAAGTTTAAGATTATAAATCTTGCTTCAATTTAGTATTAAATAATTTATAAATTCCAGCTGTATGGGTATTTTTTCTCTATGAAGTGAACATCCCTTTCTTGTCAATACTAAAGAATACTAAAGAAGTGCTGAAATTCCTATGACATTCTTCATATACTTTCATGGATGCCACTGATGCTGTGTGGATTTACATTGGCCAAAGAGCTCATTCATTATTCTTTAAAAGAGAGCTTGCATGTAGAAGTGAAACACAAACGATTAATAGGATATTGATTTCGGGCGTAGCTGAATTTTGCCTAGTAAGAGTATTGTCTCATTACTGATAGCAAAGCCATGTTCATTTACTACTATGTGAAAGCAAACCTCTTCTTTCCTTGGGTCCACACTCTTCAAACCATCTTGTGTTCTTACATCAGCTTCCATTTGTTCTTGGAGAAATGCAGCAAGTTTATGTATCTTTTTATACACTGGAAAAGGCTTGGTCAAGGTATGTGGACACAGGTCACAGATGCTCATCAAATTCAGTAACTTCAGTTCCTTTTGACTAAATAATTTTTTACTTCTCAGTTTCTCAGAGATGCACATGGAGACAAAATTGACCAGCAAAACTTTCTTCAGAATTTTCCCTTTCACACAGACAAGCAGTTTTAAATGTTTCATATATAAATTGTTTTCTTTTTTTAAATCCCTTTTCTCTCATAAGAAGTGGAGCAGAATAAAATCTTCTTAAAAATTTTCCAAGAAATATTAAGCTGGAAACTACACACAACATAGTACACAAAAAGGAGTTTAGGATTCATAGATAATCAAAAGAGTAAAATTTCAGACAGTTGAATAGAAGTGAAATTTGCCTGTATAAAATGAGTTTTCTTCTATGAAAAAAGACTCTTCTAGAGGGCAGCAGGATTTTTTCCTCTAATGAATAAGCCAAAGACAATAAATAATGTGAATATTCAGTAATGTAACTTGCTGCACAATAAAAAGTACAAAATGGATGCGTATTTGATCAAAGAATGTGTTGTCAGGATACTGCTCTTAGTATCCCTGACAAAGACAGAGTTCAAGTGTATCTGGCTTTCGTGCATAAGTGCTGTAGTTATATTACATGTACAAAATTTACTGGAATGCAAACCCTTAAAGAATTAAAACCTTAGGATTTTACTGGTAGAATAATTTCATTTGTAGTGTCTTTCCCAGATTTACAAATAGAACAGAAATTTTATTATAATTATTGCAAAATGTGACAGGAAATTCCAGTTGAAGAAAGAATGAACAAAGTTTACATTTCCCTGAAGAAAATAGGCATGTTCTTTGAAACAATGTTCCGTTCATCTCAAGACTTGATGTTACAGAAAATTCAGTGCATTACTTGGCAAATTAGTCCAGTTATGTAATCACTTACTCTCTTTAATAGTTGGCATGTTATTACCAACCTGAGTAATTTTTTCGAGTGTTAATTTTAAATACTATTTTTTTATGGTCTTTTTTCTTAGATTAAAAAGCTGCATACTCTCAGAAATCTCCTTTCTACATCCACATATGCAAGATAGATCAAAAATCACCTCTAAACTTCAGCTTTTTTATTAGGAGGGAAGATTTTTACAATTTCTTTACATTTCCAAACCTGATCAGAGAAGATTACAGATGGTATATTCTAAGTAATCCATGAAAAGAAGAAAATGGTGTTTGTCTTTCATGTATTTTAGATTTTCAGATGTCTCTGAAATTTCTCAGATGAATTCTTTAAAAAAAAGGAAAAATTAACTTTAAAAATAAGCAATATCATTTATACGTATCAACTCAATTCAAGAAAAGAGTCTAATTACTTGTAGTCTGCTCCAAGAGTTACAGTGGCCCTGTGGGGTGAGGTGGGGAAGGCTTATCTATCTGCAATGCAATCATGTGCTTATTGTTATCAACAGGCAAAATCAGATATTTTAGACAAAGGAGGAAAAGATCTATAGGCTTAATCTAGTTATGTATTATATATGTTTGTATGGAAAGATGAAGTTAGGAACAAAAAGGAAAGGAACAGTTGGAAGATTTAAGATGTTACTTTCTGAACCTGGAGAGAAATCAAATGAGGGAAGATCATTTCACCGGCAGAAAGGTGAAACTTCTATGCTGAAATGAACCTTTTGGTGTGTATCGATGTGAAGCACACCAGACTGAAAACCTGATTCACCAAGACTTACGGCAAAATTCCTGTTGACATCGTTAGAGTACCGGCTTCAGACTGCATGTAAAAGGGGCTTCACTCTTTCACAGAATCCAAAGATGGGAGTCAGCTAACACACCTCACCTTCTCCAAGGTAACCTAAATACAGTAACAGCTGCAGAGTAACGTGAAAACAAGATACAATACAGTATCTTATAGTTAATAAACTGTTTTACAGAACATATGTTCAGTTGCAGGTTCACAGCTCTGTACAGTTGTCATGAGCCATGAATTTCACAAGAAGAGTTAGTATTAGTCTACCTGCACCCTTGTCTCAACAATTTTGTCATGCCTTCAAAATATTTTACTAGCACCAGCCCTCCTCATCTCTACATGCCAGAGCAGCACTTGATTTTCAAAATATGGCTGTTACATAAACTTATGAAAATTAAATAAAATCATAGAGATAGGAATGGAAAAGCTAAAAAAATATTATTACAGGGGAAGTATGTGTCTGTATGTGTCTCTTCATTTTTTCTGTTTCTTGTCTGCTAATACCAATGGTCTATTTCTCCAATAGACGTCTTTTTCTTAGATATCACATACTTTTTTCTTTTATGAAACTTATAATGAATGAAATTTCTGAAGTTGATAGTCAATATACAAACCAAAGGTTAAGCTGAATTGAGTCTAAAAAGCTCAGTATTCCAAAAAGCTGTGCTCAGAGTTTAGGCCACTCTCACTAGTTCCAGGGAGGAGATGGAACACAGTGGTTTCATTAAGCCAAAAAAAAAAAAAAAAAAAAAAAAAAAATTTAGGATAATCTCTTCTGGCCAAAGGATGACTGTTGATAACATATCTCATTTGAAATGCTGATATTTTTCATAATTCTTTAATTTCTTTCACATTATACTTTCTACTCCACTAGAAGTTTGTGATTGTGATTTGGTGATTGCTAGCCACAGTGACAATCTTCCCATTGAGTGAAATTCACTCCTAGGCTGCTATCCTGTCTCTGTGCAGTCTGGAATTCCTTTTGGGGTGTGTCATACTTGAATAGCACCATGCAACTGAACGTGTTTTGAAGTGTGATTATTCTGCATATCAATTCATATTTTCACAAGGTTAGTATTTTCAGAACACTGGAATGCTGGTATTTTTGTTGTAGATTTCTGCTTAAGCATCCCTTTAACTGTTACTCTTAAATCAAAGTTGTTACAAGAACATCATGTCCCAGCTACTTTTGCCAATAACAATTCAGGTGGGTAGTGTAATTATTCAATCCACAGACTTTTTCAGCTTGTGAACAATTTTCAGTAGATGAGTGAAATTAATAATCTGCATGAACTCTTGAGCAATCCACTGGAACCATGATCTCGCACGATACCTCTGAGAATTTGTTTCCTGGATAAATAACAAAGGAGTTCACAACCCTGGGAAAGACTAGGAAATATAATCACTCTTGAGCATCTGTTGTGATGCTGGATTTTTGAGTAATTTCCTATTATTTCATCAGGGCCACTCGTTTGCGAAATATTACACAAACAATGATAAAGCTTTGGCAAATACTTATAACTTCGTGGGGGTTTTCTGAATTGTGTTAACAAGTGATACATTTCAATATTTATGAAATTAACTGTTGTGCTTATATCAAAAGCTACACACAATACCTGTACTTCTTTATCAAGACCTGATGGAACTAAAGGAGGATGAAGTATCCTTTCTGAAATAAGCAACTGTTTGCAGAATTTAAAACAACCAACCAACAACAAAAAGAAACCCCACAACCTTCATATTTACAAAGAAATAAATTTTTAAAATAGAATTATTATCTTGGACATCAAAAATACCTGTAGATATTATATCCATGGCTAAGAACCAAGTTCTATGAAAGAATATTTTCTTTGACAAACTGAATTTTTTGTTTTTTTACTGCACATCATTTTAAATTCTAAGATGGGTAAAAAAGAGCTTAATTACTTACTGTGATTTAATTTTAGTGTAAATTTTTTTCCTTTTTAAGCAAATATTCCCAATTCTTTTCAGTTTCATGTCTGCAGTTTTCAATTTTTTTATGCCCATTTTAATGAAGTGATGACCAATGTTTCATGCTGTATTCCAGACAAAATAACCAAATGGATCTACAGAAAATATCATTATGAGTTTTAGTCTTGACAATCAAATTCTGGATTTTGAATATTGGTTTTTTTTAAAGAGAGAATTACAAAAGAGTCACGTATGTCTTTAAGGTGTTAACAGAGATAGCTCTGCATACAGATGAAAATTTCATGCCTGAAATTACACTCCTCTTCAAAGCAAGGATTTAGTGGATTTCTGCCTCATCATAATGCCAAATACAAAGCCTAAAAATTACATTAGAACTACCTTCAACTTTTAATTTTTTGAGCTTTGGTTTATTACTATTGTTGTTTTAAGGTCAAAGATTTTGTAAAAAAGTCTCCATTCACTACGGCTGAACATATATGGAAGAACCTATACATTTTTTTTTTTGCCTGCATGGTAATGGCTAGGTTTTCACAGCTAAGTTTGTTGCTTTTATAATTACTTCAAACAAACAAACAAAAAAATTGGGATATCATGGTAATGACTCCGATATTGCGACTTGACTATTTCCAGAGTAGATCTAAATCATGTAACTGCCCTCCAGATTTTTCTACATAGAACCTTGCTGCTTGTGTACGTATGTGTGTATTGTAAATATGTTAATATGACTTTTTAAGATGTGCTGTCATGTAAAATGTCATGCTTTCTCCCTAATTGAACTTGAACCATAGCTCTGTCTCACAGCTTCTCCTAATGGCAATAAAGACACAAAGAGTGTATCTGCACATCTGATATAATGCACGTAATTTTCTTTGACGTTGGTCAATGCATTTTGAATATTAATTGGTAATCCTTTCCAAAGGGTAGAAATTAAGACAAAAAGGGATAGTGGTAGTTTTGATACTTATTACATTTTATAACAGGCCACAGATGCACACACAGTAAATTGTGAGATGGGGTTTGTTGGAGAAACCTTGGTTCCTCAAAGGCAGTAAGTATTAACAGGCAATCTGCACTCAAGCTGGGTTCAGGGCACTTCAGGCTGCTCTATTCTGAGCTGTGGTCATCCACATTCCATGGGCAAGGATACACAGAACTGAATCATCTCCCTGTCTAAACTTTCAGCAGAAGGTATAGTAAAATGTGGGCAGCTAGGGCAATAAACTTCCCCTTACCCAATCTCATACAAAATACTAGAAGAGTTTTTTCTCCTAAGCGTAGCTAACTGGACTACACAAAAGGTAGCCAAATCTATGCAAAATTTACAGCTCAGGGTTTTACTGGTTGGTGAGTTATAGCTGTAGAAGGAAAATTACGTATTTGACCAGCATAAGGGTAACAGAAACGCATGTAAGAATTTTTATAATGTGACTTACCTCCTTTGCAAAAGCAACTCAGTCAATCATCCACAGTAAAACTATGCCAAGGGATGGATAACAGAAAAGTGGTTCTCTATTGTCTTTTGTCAACTAAGAGACTACATTCTAACAGCATCAACTTTATGTGATTGAAGATATTGAGACCATGACTTGCAAATAAGGTTACACGCATAAAAATGTAAACTCCACATTCAAAAAATAGTGAAAACTAATTTAAATTCTAAATTAACCTCCCATCTCTTCATAATACGTCTCCCAAAAGAAAAAACCTTTATGCAGATGTATGGGAGGGTGTAAATATATTACTGCAAAATTTGTTAAAAATGGTTAACATAGAGCTTTGAGGATGCTTTCTGCTGTTTCTCCCTACACTGAGAAGCATGTATTTCTCTCAGTTTGTATGAAATGTTCAAAGAAGCCAACTAGCTTCGTAAAATGTTAGTTAGCAGTCTCTAGTCCCAGAGCGATCATCTGTAGCATCTGCAATGGAAAGAATGAGGTTTATTAAATTGGAAATTATACTTTACATACATCTTTTACCCTCCTTAGATTTTCTTTTGTTTTTCCTTTTAAAAATTCATAGCACATTAACAAATGCTTACAATTTATTCTCTTTCATTTATGTAGCTGAATACATTGCACGAGTACATTAGAGATGTGTTTTGCCAAGAAAAACTGTAAGACTGAAGATACTAATGGGGAAAAAAAAGCTTCTGTATAATTAGTAATTTACTCTATTTTTAAAACACTCCATATCATGGAGCAATTATCATGCAATTTGATCTTTTGCCAGTTTGTCTGTACTGACCAGGAACCAGCTTTTCCATTGTTGCTCTTCTCTTGAATGATCATTACTTGTAAGGCAATGGAGTTGTGATCTACAAAAGCAGGGAAAAAAGTAGTCCTGTAAAACAATTTCATGTGATTCAGCTTATATTCTAAATTAAGAAAAGCCTAACAAAAAGCTACTTAACACTTTTCTATTTTCTGTGACTTCCTGAAATGATGATGTGAAATATTTTTGTATTGTCATAATAAATTAGAAGTTTAGATACGAAATGTCATTTTTTTTTTAAAATTGTTAGGCAATTCCTAAGACCTTTGCAAAACTAACAAAAAAGCGTAACTGACTTATCAATATACAAATTTCTCCATGTATTACAGAAAGCATATGAAACAAATAGTCTCTCAGTACAAAAATGCTACTTTAGAAAGCCTAATTTGTTGCAAATCAGACCAAATTAGAGCTTAAAATGAGAACATTGCTACCTTGCACTTCACGTAACAGTGCTGCATCCTAACAGCGTGTAAGCCATCACAAGATTTAGAGCTCAGCTCAATCAGGGACAACAAAATTAGAAATAAATAGAGACGGATCGATACAAAGTGTTGACTGGCATAATGAAACAGCCCTTAAGTAGAAAATCTATTTTATTTCTCTCTCAGCAGCTGTACTCTTTGACAATCTCTGACCCAGATCAGTACATAATAAGGTTATTTATTTTATGGAGAAAAAATGTGTTGCTATGTCTCTTATATTAGAGAAATACTATTTTGTTGATCAATAAAGTGGTTAAACAATTTTGATTTTATTGTTAAAGATACTTGTATTAACACTGCTATTATTTAATTCTACATTAAGAGTTACTTTGTATTTTATGCTGTTATGGCAATCAATGCTTAGCAGGAAATGCTATCCACCACGCTTTTATGCAACATCAGAATTTGTGCAAGATTTTGTTGAACCATTCTAATAGTGACAAAAATAAAAACATTCTTTACATGACTGAACATTTAGTACCTGGTGCAGATGCTTACTTTTTTCTTTTTTTTTTTTTTTCTTTTTAATTACTAAGTCTAAGGAGACACTTGTCTATGTTGGAATTTTTAATTTAGAAAAGTGCCTCCCTCATGCCTCTTGTGCTTTTCTTTCCATGCCTCCCGAGGTGCTGAAAATTCTGCTTTTGCACATGACCACAAGAAGCTTAATTGATACTTAGGGATACAATGATTTCAAATCTATTTTTATGGGTATTATGCTGTTTTAACACCTTCAGCTGTTCTTAAGGAGATGAACTTGGCAATCTTTCCAGAGTACTATTGACTGGCTCTGTAAATGCACTATCAAAGGTCTTCCAAACTTGTGCTCCTCTCCTCTTCCTGTAATATACTTTTGTGAGAAGCTTTCTTCAATTTTCTCTCCTGCAGAAGTCAATTAAAGCTTAACTCACCCAAGAGTTCACCAAACTGCTAAATTTGAGTTCCTTACACCACAGAAACAAGGAATGGTTAGGTTTTGAAGAGACCTCTGAAAGTTTTCTGATCCCGTCACCTGCTCAAGCAGGGCCATCTAGAGCCAATTGCCCAGGACCGTGTCCAGATTTGTGCCCATAATCTCCCTGTGCAACTTGTGCCAGTGCTGTCACCCTCACAGTAAAAAAATCTTTCCCGATGTTCAGAGGGAACATCCTGTATTTCAGTTTGTGCCCACAGCCTTTTGTTCTGTCACTGGACACCACTGTAAAGAAAAGCCTGTCTTTGTCCTGTAGGTAACTCCAATGAGCTATTTACAAAGGTTGATAAGTTCCTCTCTGAGACTTCTTTTCTCCAGGCTAAACAGTGTTAGCTCTTTCAGCCTTCCGTTATAGGAGAGATGGCCCAGTCTCTTCACAATCTTCGCGGCCCTTTGTTGGACTCTGTCCAGCATGCATGTGTCTCTCCTGTACTGGGGAGCTCGACCTGTTGGCAATGCTTTGCCTAATGAAGTCCAGAACTAAAGGTACATTACTGGCTCATGATCAACTTGTTGTCCACCGTGATCTCCAGGCTTTCTTTTGCCAAACTGCTCTCCAGCTCGGTAAAAGTTTTCCAGCTTGATTGCTTGCTTGGTTATTTTTCTTTTTTTTTCTTTTTTTTTCTTTTTTTTTTTAGTATAGAAAAGCTCTGTATTGAAATTTCAAATCTCATGATGTGAAGGGATTCATATTCATGTTTCTTATATTATCTGTGAACACTTCAATCTGTGTTTTAGACAAAGAAGGAATAGTAAAATGGAAAACAAGTACAGCTTGAACAAGGAAAACAAAACCAAAAACAAAAAAAAAGGGGATGTCAGTTATATTGGTTTGCAAGTCCACAAAAGCATTGTCTTTATAATTAAGGCATGTAATACCACAGAGTTCAGAGTTTAAAATATGTGTAATTTCCTTTTGACGAGCTGTAGAAACTTCTTAGTATATTCTATATCCTGTACCATCGTGGTCCAAGTGTGGGCTATTCTAGATTCTGTTCAGAGCTGTCCCAACTCCAGAGATTTCATAGCTCGTTTACCAAATAATCCATTTTTTGAGTAAAGTTCCAAGGGCAAGATATTTGAAAGTAGGCTGTTGCATCACTACCACATTGATACATCAGTCTTTTTATTAGAATTACTTTATAGAGCTTAAATAAATCATTAGATTATTGATATTTATGACTCAGAGTTGCCGTAATACCCATAATATGAAACCTGTTGGCAGGGGGGGGAAAAAAATACTTTCTTAATTTTAATTCTTTTTTACAGTAAATTTTGAATAGGTCTTGAGCTGTTGCGAGTGTTAGGCTGACCAGCAGTGACACACACACTTTAGTTGTTCATAACATGTGGCTCCTCCCAACACGAGGCTCTCCATAACATGAGGCTCTTTTATTCTTAGCAAGCAACCTGCTTATATACACACTCTGGTACAGGTATCCTTCTGTGATCGGTCACAAGTTTTCTTCCACCGCCCAGAGACCAACTGACCCACCAATTAACCATTGATCCCGCCTTTGTGAACACACCTCCTGTCCATGTGCCCAGCACATGGCTAGCTTGTGCCTAGTGTGTGGCTTTGCTCCTGGCTGACCCAGCCTTGCCCCTATGCTTTGTTTACCTGTGGCTGTACTTTTCCATTCCTTTTAAGGGTCTGGCTTACAGAGCCTAGGACCTCAGTAACATTGACCTAGCCACGACACACATCAGTCAGTCAGATTCCCCTTACCACCATCCATATCTGAAATAAAAGCAAAGAAGAATACCTTTTCTAAGATTTTGTAAGATTTTGATAGTAATCAATATTTCTACAGCTGGTGCAGTCTGAGTTTCTTACTGCTTCAAAAGTGAGTATTTTAATATTCAGACTGCTTTTGTTCAGAGGTCTGGAATATGGTAATGTTATATATATTTGTTAGATTATCAGCATTAAAGAGTCTATCTAGCAAGTCAGAAAAGATAAAATTTCTTAAAGGGAATTGAGGACGAGTATGAATTGAGTATGATTGCTATAGGTGTTGATTACATGGCATACAACAATAATATCCCAAACTTTGCAAATATGAACTTTTAGGCATCAAACTACCAACATAAATTTACATCCAAGGCTGTAAAAGACAGTTTTCCTGCACTTATTTTAATGTTTTGAGCTGAGTTTCAATAAAAGTGCTTGTTTACATAGCACTTTAAATGTTATTCAATAATATTCAATTAAAATTACGCAATTGAATTATTCTAGAAAATGTTATTGCAAACAAAAATGATTCATTTAAAGTCCTGATTTGATCTAATAATTGGCTGTGATTTTTTTTTAACAAATTCTAGAAATTCTGTATCTTTCATTACGTAATACAACAAATCTGGATCTAATCCTTACTGCAAGTATGCAGGTTAGAAAGCAACAGTATCTGATGCTTCTATCTGATACTGATACTTTCGATATCAAGAGCAAAAAATAACATGGCCAGCAGCACCAAATTTATTTTATTCTGCTCTGCTCAAAGGCATGAAAAAAGAGAAGAAATAGTGCATAGTTATTGTTTTGGTTATAGATTCATGATGACATAATATTACTGTAACACCTCAGCTGAGGGTGAGAATGGAAACCATCTGCCTGTTTTTAATTTTCTTAGCAAAAAATCCCCTGAGATACCACCTCTCTCTCATCTATTCAAAAACAGGTCATTACTTTCTCTGATTTCTCAGCCACCATCTGCTAAGAAATTTTACCTGTTTATCTGTCTGTCTGCTTGCCTTCACTATATGGAAATGGAATGACAGGGGAAAAAAATAAACAATGTTTATCAGAGCTATATGAAAAATGTTTTTCCAGAAATTAAAATTCTAAATGGCTAAGATACTGTCTCTTATTCTTCATTTTATAGCTCCAAATGTATCTCTGGGTTTAACATTAATTCTATGTGATTAAAATATGATATTAAAGCAGTTTATTTCTACCATATACTATTATTTCACCTTACATGTTTCATTGTTCAACTTTTCTGTCTCAATAATTTGAATTCCCTGTTCTCTGACAATGGCAAGGTTTTGAGTAAACTTAGAAGTTATTCTTTCAGAAATGTAGTAGCTGAAGAAGTTCAGAAGTGCAGTCTAACTTTAGAGGAAAAAAAACAAAACCAAAACAAAACCCCAATCCAAAACCCAACAAAAACTGAACCCTGAAAAAGGACTGAAAATATTGGTAATGATTTTGAAAAGGTACACTGTAAATTGCAATTATGTAAACAAGAGGTAGATTGAAAACTTTTATCTCACTTTATGTAGAAAACAGGAAGAAAAGATGGTCTAAATTGAAACACAGCGATTTTACACCTAGCAAAGGAAAAAAAAAGCATAATTACTTGTTTAAGCACCAAAAATTGTTCATGGGAAATATATTTTTCATTAATATGTGCCTAATAATCTCTGAAATCTGACTTCAAAAATGGATCAGTAATATATGCGCACATAGAGATAATGCAATGTATTGAAATATAGACAGCATCCAACAAAATGAACATTGAAAACATGTATTTGTATTAATTCTAGTAGTCTTTAGGTGAATTGTTTTATAAGGATCTTCCAGAACATTTTTCACATGCTGTCCTGATGTAGCTGACACAGACTCTTGATGGAGAGAAATAACTGGACTAGACAGGTCAGTAATCTATGCCTGTATGACTAATTATGCATTCTTCAATGGGATAATTTTCTATATTAGCGCCTATTTTACAAAGCATTAATTTATTTTTCCTTTAGAAATTGCTGTTTCTCCATTCAACACAAAATTACAACGCTACACACAACTGTTTATCTACTTATGATATATTATTTTTCTTTGTTTTTAACCTTTAATGATAGAAACAGTTACGTCTGTTACAGAAATATATATATACACACACCATTCTATGTCAATTTCTGATTATAATCTGATGCCAGAACATTCATAAACCAGATGTGAATATTTGTAAAGAGATAATGTATTGTTTATCACCTCCTATCTTTCCAGCAAGGATAGATTATTTTCAAAACTGTTTTCTACAGTTTAAACAGAGTCTGTAGATTTATGCATAAATTGCTATGTAAGTTTTTTTACTTTGATTAACTATTAGGATTAGCAGGAACAAACCACCCTGTTAAAATAGGTTCTGACTTTACAATCCAAGTAATTTAATAATTAAGGTAGGATTCTGGACAAGGCAGCCAAGCCACAGAATTTTATAGACCCAAAAGAGAGGTCACGCTTTGGGTATCTAATCCAGTACTGTAATGGTAATGTTGGGCTTGATGTTTGGAAACTGAAAGTCACTTTGAAGAGTAGAGGTTCATTGATGTTCAATGTTTTCTTACACTACACATTGTGGAATTGTGCATCTGGGTTTGATCTGATGGGAAAACCCCTGAAGTATCAGTTTGACTGAGATTTGAATTCCATACGGAGATAAGGCTGTAGTAGTTAAAATTGGATACTGCCCACTCACCTTTCAACACTGTCACAATAGATTGCATTTGCAAGTTTTAAAACTGTAATAAAGTTGTATGTGTCTGACTACAAATTAATGCCTGTATCCATACTTTCAGGTAGCTGACAGTTACAAAAAATAGTTGTCCTTTAAATGCATTTAACGATAACCTACTGTAATTTTTCTTTCTGAATGAATACATTAGATTTTTGCTCACTCCTCACATTTGTTCCAATGAAGGACAGAACAATGGAAGTTGTCAAATTAATGATGTGTTATCACCTGGTAACATGAGAAAGGTGTAACATTTTTAATAGCAGAGACTAGATTAATGTCATTTAAGCCAGGAGGAGCTGGGAATCTATTTCAATGCTAATCAGTGGCTTAAAGAATAGATTAGTAATGCAGTAAATGCCATTAACCTTTCAAGCACTGCCACTACATGAAGCTTCCTGCAGAGGCATAAAACAGTGTGCAGCTGTGACACAAACAAAAATTATTGAAGATTTTCTTGGTTTATTTTATGGCAAAAGTATGCTTTGAACAAATCTTACTTAAAAAGTAGAAAAATCTTACCTTTTAACAAAAAAACCTCCCTCTTTTTCTAATAAAATGTTTCTATTTGAGTTCTCTGAAATATAAAGCACCACTAAATGAATAATATTCACTAGTGTGAAGTTTGCTTTCCAAAACATGAATTTTTTTTACAACTTCATAGTGAAATTATATATAAGAAAATGTGTATGTGGCTTTTAAAACTGCTGTACACACTTGATTGTTGAGAGATAGTCTGTTAAGAGGTATTATTTACGAGTTTTCTCATAAATAATAAATCTGGTTTAGTAGAGATGGTGTAGTTAGTACAGATGGGTACTATGATCACAGTGTTCCCCTTCATGATACCAGTAAAAAGGAAAATCACATTATCAAACTTTATGATGGCCAAGAGAAAATAATATCCTCTTGCATGAGACCACAATCTCCACTGGTACTGGAAGAACGGGGCTTCTCTCTGTAATGATCTCCAAGCCTGACTCTCTACACACCTGGAAAAGAACAAGATCTAAACAGACATCACAAATAACCCAGAAAGGTCTCCCAGTCTTAAAATGTTTGGTCTTACCTGTGATTCACTCAAGTGTATTGAAAAATGCGCAAAAGCTGACTACTGTTTTTTAAATAATTCTCACACATTTGAATAGATGTGGAATAGATACTTGTAGATTGGCCAGTACTCATTAGTTTTGAGTACAATACATCTATTGTACTGTATTACCAGTACAATAAATGTAAGACAATTTATGCAATATTTTTTGTTATGCTTATTAAACATTGTTCTCTAAGTACTTATAATATTATACTGGTATCAACATTTTAACTTGACTATCATCTCATTTTTAATCCTCAAAAAGGTATAAGTTATAAAAGTATTTTGCAACAACACATTCTATGTGCAAGAAAGTTTTGTGACATTGTAGAAGCAAATAGAAACTTTAGTTACCCTTATATGACAGTGTAGACCTTGGGAATCTAAACTTTATTTTCTGCTATTATTTTATTCACTTTTTCATGTTCAGTCAGAATGGTGAGATGATGATACATGTTCCCCAAGCTGTTCTAGTCCTGGTATTCCATCATTTTGAAAGCATTGTTGACACAATCGATGATGACAAATGATTCATCTCACTTAATTGAGCCGAGAAAGAAGTGAAATACTTCACACAAAACTATTTTAAATGGATTTAAGGTTTAGACTTTCTTAGATTTCTTCATTTTTATGTATGCAAGCATTTCTTCCCATCGCATTAAGGTAGACATATTAATATGTCATATGTTAAAGATTAAAATGTTTTTTCCTATGATGTAACTGAAAAAATGTTATTTGGTCTACTTGTCTTACTACTTCAATCAAATGGTCATCATAAATACCAATTTCATTAAACACTCTATATATTTATTTGGGAAAGACTACAAGTCAGCATGATGAAGTAACAAAAGAAATAGTTAATAATGCCCTGACATCTAGGCTAAGGAGGAAAAAATGCAAATAACACCTTTAGTGGGCAAAGGCTATCTTGTGTCGTTATGTAAACTATTAGCCATGAATAAAAATCAGTCATACAAACTGCATGACTTCTCTCAAAAAACAACTTATGGCATGTGAAAGAAGAGCCCAGAAATTGGAATAGAAAACATTGTGCTCTAAGCCACTGTTAAACCGTCTGTTATAGATAGTTCCGATATTAAATTAGGCTATATTTAATCAACAAACTATTTTCACAGGCTGGAAAACAGTGAATTGTGAAAGAAGGAAGAGTACAGAATCTATGATAACATACAAATGACTGAGAAGAAAGTAATTCTGGACCAAGGTGGGTTGAACAATGGTGTAATTTAAGATTTTTGAAGGGAGGAATAGTATTAAATTTGTGTTTTCCACTCGTGTTCTACTAAGGAAGTTTTTCTATCACTGACTATCATAATGTAATTTTTTTTTTTTTAAGTGAATGATTCCAACTGAGATGAAGGGTTCCCTATCAGTCAGAAAAGTTCTGCACATAACAGGCATTCAGCACGGTGTTAAAATGCAGAGCAATGGGTTTCATAGGAAGAACTGATACGTATTTTTCTTATTATAAATTTTTAATTAGGTAAACTCAAGAAGAATTTTTGCAGTGAGCAGTAACTGAAATAACAATGGAAAATTTTGCTGGACAGCTGGAAAAAAGAAATATTGGTCTTAATCGGAAATGTGAATTTCAGCAAAGTTATGGTATCATTCATCCTCCACTCCAATTCATGCATAAAAGAAGTTCTTTATATAATTCATGTTTTCGGAAGTAAAATACAGAAACTTGATTACAAAAGCTACAGGCATGACAGAAATCTAATTTCAATGAGGAACATAACATAAAAATTTGAATACTCATTACATTATTAAAAATAAACCTCAGTCAGTGTACATCTTTGATCATGGGTTTCATTTACTATTTCAAAGTTTTCAGGTTTTTCGGACATAGCCAAATATAAATAATACCATAGATACAATAACATAAAATATCAGCTAAATATAACACAGCTATTTACTGCCACAGGAGAACATTTATTTCCCCTGGATTGATCACCTCTTCCTTGACCTAATATACTACTAATAAGGTATATTCTTCTAGTCAGCAAAGCCATGCAATGAAGAGTGAGACAATAAATAAGAGTACTGAAAATATGAAGTATCCATGGATTTGGCAAAAGTTAAATATGTTTATTTTGACTAGTTAAAGAGGGATACAAATCCCTGTTACAAGTAAAAATAAAATGGTAGTAGCAATTAAAAAAAAGAAGTCAGTTTTCTGAGATGTATCTTCAGCTAAGAAGCCTCTTTGAAAGAAATTGTAAAGATCATGGAATTGTTAACTCTCTAATTGAGATTTTGTAAAAATAAAATAAATATAAAGTGGAAAGTATGGTGAATTGAAATAGACAGATATCCTGAGTATCTTGAGAGACAAGGTTATCCTGGAATTCTTAGATTCTGATCCAGAATGGGATGGAAAATTTCACTTTAAAATGCACCTGATTAACTTGGACAACCTTTTCCCAGACTCATAAAAGTATTATCTCCTCCATTATTTTTCTTGACTTCCAAAAGTTTTTATTTGGTTTGGACTGGGTTTTTTTGCCAGCTGAACTTGTTTTGGAGTCAGAATTTAGAACTAGAGAGTGCTTGATGTCTCCCAGACAGGACAAGAAGCGAGAAAGATATAAGCCGTGGCCAAAGATTTGTCCTGTGATTTTTCCCAGGGAGGTAAGTGCAGTTTTGAAAGTGTAAACCTAAACCAATGCTTTCTGTGCACTCAGGACACAGTATCATATAACTATTTATTTTGAAAACTAACATTAATTTCTACATTGACTAATAGTTAATGTTTATCTCTAATACATTAAAATATACAGCATATATGTTAGGATGAGAAAATATTCTTTTCCAGCATTAATTGAACACTTTTCCTCTAAATGTATGCATAATACTAAGACAAGCATAGACTGGATTTCTAAAGAATGGAATACTTGGAGATAATTGAATGTAGAGATAATATAATAAATACTAATGATCTTCTAGTGATGTTTTTCCTGTTTTGAGATTCATTCTTTCCACTTAGATTTACATTAAATCTCTCAATTTTGGCCTTTCCCTGCCCCCCGCCCCCCACCCCCTTGTCTAAATTAGAGGCAGATAGAATGTCTTTGCTTGCACATGACTAAGCCCATGAACTCTGCTAGAAATCATTCTTCTCTAGATCTTCCTATTGTGATATACCACCATCTTATTTTCGCTTTTATGTATGTATTAATTTATTATTTACTCCTAAATTAGTGTCAAACTAGCACAATTTCTCCTCTTAGTTCTAATTCAAGAATTTTCATTGGGTTTCCAAAGAAAAACTTTTTAACTGGTTACTAATATTTCATATGTGTGTTGATTCATCAGCTGGAGAATCCCTCTTATCTTCTGCAAATAATTTTATTGCTATAATTTTTAATCCGTGTTTCAAAGTTTACCGATATTGTAACATTAGATTCTTAGCTTGGTTTAAAAATCCAAGTAGGTTGTTTGGGAACTTTTAAGACAATTAAGTGATAACAATACAGAACGTGGCATAGATGACATAGAATACTCATTCTATGAATTGGTTTTAATGCTATTGGTTCAGAACTTTAATATGTACTTATCTTCAACTCTTAATTGCTTGTCCTATTCAGAAGGTTCCTCATAGTTTATATATCATTTGTTTTCACAGTATTGGTCAATCAGATTTTTTCATCCTGACACATTAAACAAAAACATAAAATAAAAAGATGAAAATTAAAGAAAATACAATTATATCCCTGAGAAGTAGAGATTATATTACCTTAATGTAACCACCCTAAAATTCTCCCAGCTTCCTACTCCATACTGTAAACTGAGTCATTAGAGATTTAGAATGATGAGAGGGTATTTGACAAACCTAAGATCTTAGGAATATTGCTTCAAAGTGACAGGACATGATAGTAGAGAAAGGATGATACTGGGTTTAGGGCACTAGTCCATACATTGAGGGAATTATGTTCAGTTTTGTCCTTACCATAAACTTCCCTAAGCAGTTACTGTCTTCATCTGTGATTGCGGCGCCTTGGCTCACTTGAGCTATGTGTAAGAATCACGAATTAACTACAATTACGCTCCTCAGGAAAAATCAAAGTATTTATTAACTCTTAAAAGATGATGTGTTTTACCTCAACGTATTTCAATTCACGTCATCAAGTATAGATGGGATTTAATTCAAAGCTTGTCTACATCGAGTGGCTTTGAGTGGATTTTGGATTGTATGCTAGAAGATTGTTTTACCAGGATGATCATCCAAGAGAAGTTCTCTGAGATCTTACTTGAAGTAAGAGAGAAAGAAACTGATGCTGGCAAAAACTGTTGGATTCTGTAATTCCATTGATGTAAAAATGTGAGATGCAAATGTAGAGAAACAATTCACATACCAGTGGCAAGAGAGACTAAAAGTGAATGCAGCTACACTCATCCGCATCAGCTGGGGCTCTGGTTCTTTTCACTTTTAAAGATGAGCACCAGACATTAAGATTTGTGTAATGCTGCGTATATACATTCTTAAGTTAATTAACATTAACTTTTAATAAGAAGCTTGTAATGGTTGTGTTAAACTAAGTAGAACACCAGAACATTTACATTAATTATTCCAGTGCTCTCCTAAGTGGTGTTTGTAGTCTGTTCATGAGTCTGTCCGTTTTTATGTTCTTAATTCACTCTTAATGCAACCAGGAACATTGAAATTATTCTTCTAATTTCTGTTGATGAAATCCGGTTTCTCAGAACATGTTCCACCATGAAAAATTGTGAACAATTGATTTTAAGCACATTCTTCTCAACATTTTACAGTTTAAATTAACAGCTGCAGGAAAGAAAAACTTTATTAAACATGCTAGTAATTATCCTCTTAATATGTACAGTTAGTGTTTGACACAACTTGTATTCTGCAAGCATATGCCTATTACTATCTCATCCTGAACTTTTCTGAATATGAAATTGGAAAAACAATTTAATCTCAGAAGTTCTGTATTTCATGTTTCTTATATCCCAACTATACCTGTTACCCAGGTATAATATGTATAGACAGAGAAAACAAACAAAAGCTATGATAAGTTTAGATAATTCCTCAAACAGGGAAAGATTTGTTACAGAGTAAAAACATTCTGTATAATCTTCACCTGACCTGCTCAGGTTTTTTTTCTTATTTAATTCATTCTTTGAAACAAACCAAACAGAAAATATAAAGAAAATTTTTTTTAATCCTCTGAGCTGCCAAAAAAGTTTAAAAATAAGATTATTTTTTTCTTTTAAATTAAACCATTATTTTAATACTTATTGAAATATGGGTAAATGATCTTTTTATTTATGAAGTATTTATGCTCATTTAAGAAAGCTTTTCATAAGAATAGACTGCTTACTACTACTCTTCATTTTACCTCACTAGTACTTGCTCAGATACATCTCACAAAAACTGACAGGTTCACAGACAGAGGTCCTTTTAAACAGTGAACCAAAGTTTCTAATCAGTTGCCACCTTCATCAAAATCATCAGCTTAATGCTTGTACAAGTGAGTTTGACACACCTCAAAGGATTTTTTACATTTCTCTTTTCCTTTCTGGGAACTATTCACTATTTCTGGAAGACTGGAAAAACATTAACAATGACAGAAAAGCCATAAAAAAGAACATTTTGTTCACTTTCAAAATATCCCTTACCTCTATTCACCTTTTCTGCTTCTGTACAGAGATTTCTTTCAAGAGAACGTATTTCAACAAGTATTCTATATCCTATTAGCAATCATAGCATTAGAAAAATAAAAATTTGTATCATTCCAGAAGAAAAGCTTTGACTCCTGATACTGTGATCCCACAGAAACTGTGTCATGGGTGCTCAGTGAGAGATCTCAGGAAACCAAACTCTTTCATTTTGTTAGTGCAAGGTGTGCCAGATAATTCCACTTTTTCTTTCTCAGATTTTCAAAAAGAACATAGAATAATGAAAATATGAAGTTAACTCAAGTACACCAAAAAATAAGACACACTGCATTTACAATACAGAAAGTTCAGACTGTTCACAGCTTCCAGGTTTATTTATGAATGACTGCCCAAATTAGTGTTGTCTCTCAGACAACTGACTTCGAAATACCAATCAGCTGGACCATCTTCTAATCAACAGGTGTGTCCAGTGTCTCCTACTTGGAAAGCAGGATGATGCCTGGCTGTCATGACTGAGGTAAGACAGGCATAGAAGGGGGGGTTAATGTCACAATAAGTAGTTGTAAATGACAATTCCTTGTCCTTCACAGCAATGTTTGAAACTTCAGGAAACTCTAGCCTTCATAGGTTGCTTCTGCATTTGAGTCAAAGGCTTTATACACAAACATTAAGAATACCACCACTGTGTTTGCTAACACACAAAAGCATTCAAGATCTATCCACAGCAGATGCACAGGTAATTTGTCTATAGAACTGATGTCAGTGGTCAGATAAGGTTTAGATAAGATAGGATCAAACACCTATTAGTTCCAGTATTTTTCTTTCGCTCAACAGCTCCGGGGATAACTACAAGATATCACAGTTTTGTGACAACAAAAAGTCAAGCATTTGTTAATGTGCACCACTCCCCTGGGCCTGCCTTTTGTAACCTTGTACTCTCTAGTTTATAGTTATCTGGAATCTTTTTCATATTTAAAGCTTGTTAACTTTTTAGGTATCTGGTTCTTACAGGTTATTTAAATTACTAAATTCCATTAAGTCAAAGTATCAGCATTTATCATATTACCATAATTATAGGGTTATATTGGCTTCCTTATTAAACAAAATCATTTCCATCTAATAGTTGAGATGTCCTAACCTCACTCAACTGTCTTCTGCTTCCATAATTAACAGAAAAGTCATCACAGCCTCTGATTCGGTAAAAGCTAACATATACGAGGATACTTATAAGCAATTTTCTAATGCCAAGCAGAGTTATTAGACTTAATGATTGTGTGCATTTTTTTCCTAAAGGTTAAACAAAGAAAGAAACAAAAAACCTTTCCAAGCTTATACTGATATACATGCATATTAACATTTGCTTTCAAAATATATTCCCAGATCAGCCTTCACAGATAATTCTCTCAGATCAAGAACGTTTTATAAAATTATCACAAGAGTACTGTTTGAACTTAGTAGACCAACTTTATCTTTTCACAACAGAAGCAGAAAGCAAAGCAGAAGAAAAGCCATTCTTTACTAAAAGATAAAATCTGCATTTTTTTCTCATAAATCTTTGAAACTTCTTGAATTTACAGTTTACTTTATCCTATATTCATAATCCCTTTAGAATTTACTGTTTTAAAGAATATTAAGCAACTGAAACTCAGGGACGGTTCTGAAATTGAACAGTGGCGAATTTTCCAAAAACTCTTATTTCCACAAATTGATCTTCAGACTTTGTTCTTTCTTTATCAGACCCCCACACAGTTAAATTATACAGAAGGAAAGCTGAGTATTAAGAAAGCAGGTTTAGTTTAGAAAGAATTTATTTTGCATGCTTGGTGACTGTTGCAATAAGGGAATAAATCTGGTCTTATAAGGCCGACACTGAATATGGGAAAACAAGCAAATTTGGGGCACAAATAACAACAGTATGTTTACAGTGCAGCGTATACAAGTTCTTTTGGATTGACAGTGATAAACTGATGAACTACAGGGTAGCTACATCTTAATTACCGCATATAAGTTGGACACCGAATATGCAAGAACCCATCCGTTGTAGCCTGGCCACTTGGTAAAACAAGCCTGTTGGATGCACGAATAGTGCGATAGAAACAAGTACAATCACGATAACACATAAACTACATCCAGGGACAAATAAAGTCACTCTGCTGTTGGAGAGAGGGAGTGAATCCATCAATCCATCCTTTCGGTCTGGTTCTGAAACATCTGCTGCCTAATTTTAGGGCCGACATTGTTGCAATATTTAGACCAAATTTTTCACACTACATAATCACGGTAGACATATGTGTGTGTGTTGAGGGGGGTGGGGGAGTGGAGCGGGGGTGGCG
>NW_010387640.1:0-4398 GCF_000710305.1 Buceros rhinoceros silvestris
GGTATATCGGTCCCTCGACCCTTAACAGGAACACACTGCAGCAGTGTCACAGGAAGAAATAACGCTCTTTCCAGGTAGTTTTATTTGATCAAGACTTTGCTGAGCGTGATGAAAATAACGAAAGAGGCATGGACATTAGAAGCAGAACTTAATACTGGTTCAGGTGGAAGAGAAAAATAGTGCCATAGACCCAAGTGCAAATAATCGTGGAAATGAGTGTGCATGTTTAATCACTCATATACCTGAGAGATCATAGGTTATAGCTTCCAAAAGGCATAGAAAGTATGTAGATGTCTACTTCTCATTAAGGCACATAAGTCCAGGCTCAGTACACACTAACTCAGCAAGGTTATTTAAATGAGACACTCACATTCCTGAAGCACTCGGAGATTTTCTGCTCCTGTCCCCAAGTGTTAGTATTTCTAATAGGGCTAAGCAATTTAGCATTAAGTCAAAGCCTGTGGACCTGTCATGATGCACAAATGTATTTGGAGTTGTTCTGAAGTTTTTCAGGCTTATTCAGTCAAATATGCTATTAAATATGCAAAAATGTCCAAAACCAGCTGATTCTACTGAGCTTCCTCCTGCTGTTGAGCCTTTTCCAGGACCATGCCCCTGTCTTGGACTTGGTGAGTACTTCTACCTCCATACTCCCATCCGGGCTTGGACCATAAAGTTTCCAGCCACTCAAAAGCAGGCATTCTCAGCCAACTCTCCACACTCGTCTTCACCAGCCCTGGCAACAGAAACAGCCAGCATTCATTTCACAGCAAATATTTAGCTATCTCCTCCTTCTTTCTACTTCTGGCCTCAATTTGTAGGAAACACAGGTTCAAATCTATGTGCACTCTGGTATGATTTGAACCTGTATCTGTTTTCTTCATTTTTGTTTGAAATATCAGCTTCCACAGGAGTCTGAGATATTACATATTAGTAGTTTCTGTTGAAGCATTTAACAGAAATTAATTACAGCTATTTAAAATATTTAGAAGATTCCTCCTGGCCTTTCTCAGGGCTAAAGATTCCCAGATCTCTCAGCCTCTCCTTGTTATGTCAGATTGTCCAAGGCTTTAATCTTCTTCATTGCCCTTTGCTAGACTCGTTCCACTGTGTTGATCTCTCTCTTGCACTGGGGAGCCCAGAATTGGTCACAGCACTGCAAGTGTCAAGTAATTGAGAAGAATCACCTACCTCAGTGTGCAGACAAAGCTTTTTCTAATGCAGCCAAGGGTGCTGCTTGCCTTTTTTGCTGTGATGGCATTATCACTAGCTCTTGATCAACTTGTTCACCAGCAAACTCAGGTCATTTTCTGCAAGGCTGCTTTCCATCCAGTTGGCCCCAGCCTTCATTGGTGTATAAGGTTTTTACACCTCAGATACAGGACTTACAGTTTCTTTTCATTGAATTTCATGAGATTCTTGTTGGACCATTTCTCTAGGCTGTTGAGTGAATCATCTGAATGGCAGCACAACCCTCTGATACATCAACCACTACTCCCAGTTTTATATTACTGTCACAACTGATGAGAGTGGACTCTCCCTTATCATCCAGGTCATTAACGAAGATGTTAGAGTATAGGACAGTACTGACACCTCGGGTACAGCACTACTAACTGCCTTCCAGTTAATAGGGGTAGCTTGTTACTTACAGTAGCTGGACTTCATGCTACTGATCACAACCAGTTCAGTCCAGTTTTCAGTCAATCTCCCTGTCTGTCCACTTAGATAGCAGTTTTTCTATGAAGATTTTATAGGATACTGCAACAAAATCCTTCTAAAGTTGAGATAAATTACATCAGTTGTTCTTCCATCATTCACTAAGCCAGTCATCACATGGAGAACAACCTGGTTTATTAAACATAATTTCCTCTTCATTAATCCATGTTGACTCCACTCAATCACCTTCTCATCCCTCATATGTTTGGAATGGTTTTCAGGATTATTTGCTCCACCATTTTCAAAGGAACTGAGGTGAGGGAGACCAGTCTACAGTTCTTCAGAGCCCCATTTTTTACCTGCTTGAAAATAGAAGTGACACTTACTTCCTTCTGATCCTGGGGAACCTCCCCAGATCTTCATGACCTTTCAAAATTATCTGAGAGTAGCCTTGCAATGACATCAGACAGCTCCTTCAGCCTCATGCATCCTAGGATCAGTTCCTCCTTGTTTTGTAGGTGTGAGATCAAGCAGAGCATCTGTCCTCGTCAGCTTCTTCATCAGCTGTGTCATGTCATCAGTGTACTCCAGAAGTCTCATGGATTGTTTGTGTCCTGCTGTATTGCCTCTCTAGATATCTCAGGGTGCTAACAACCAGGGCCAGTGAACATAAGGCTTCTTCAAGGTGAAGACCTTATCAATTTTGTTTCCTTGATCATACAGTCTGCAAGAGACATCACATCACCCATGTTGGTCTGCCTGATAAACCTGATGCATGAACTTTCAATTAGTTAATTATCCATTTCCAGGCACTCCTCCAAGCATTCCAGCTGGATTTGCATAAGAAACTAAAATGTTCATTTATTAGAATCATGGAATTTTTTTGTTTGGAAGAGACCTCTGAGATCACTAAGTCCAACCATTTCTCTAGCACTGCCAAGATCACCACTAAATCATGTGCCACATCTTCACGTCTTATAAATACCTCCATGGATGAAGACTACACCACTTCTATCCCTATTTTCCTTTCATGTCGATCTTCACTGGCAAACCATGAGCAAATCTAAAAAGTTCATGTCTACAAGAATTCCTAAATTTCTAGGGTAGAAGTACCTTAGATGTAACTTAATAAAATCAGTCATAGAAATTGTTCATTCCAATCAGTATAACATTTTGCTATATGCCTATTTCTTATATAGTCAGTTTTGAACAGCAGCAAGTAATCATTTCACAGAATCATTTGGTTGGAAGAGACCTTTAAGATCGAGTCAAACCATTCACCCTGCACTGCCAGGGTCCCCAAACCATGTCACTAAACACCACATCCACATGTCTTTTAAACACTTCCAGGGATGGGGACTCAACACTTCCCTGGGCAGCCTGTTCCAATGCCTGACAACCCTTTCAGAAAAGAAATTTTTCCTCATGCTCAACCTAAACCTCTCCTGGCACAAGTTGAAGCCATTTCCTTTCATCCCATCGCTTGTTACTTGGGAGAAGAGACAGACTGCCAAATCTCTACAACCTCCTGTCAGGTAGTTAATAGAGAGTGATGAGACCTCCCCTCAGCCTCCTTTTCTCAAGGCTAAATAACCACAGTTTCCAGAGCTGCTACTCATAAGATTTGTTCTTAGACCCTTCACTGCCTTCGTTGCTCTTCTCTGGACAAGTTCCAGGACCTCAATGATCTGCTCCATGACTTTCCCTGGCACCCAGGTCAGACTGACAGGCCTGTAGTTCCCTGGATCATCCTTCGAACCCTTCTTGTAGATGGGTGTCACACTGGCACAGTGTCACACAGATAACTGATACCTCCCCCATTAGCCACGACTGCTGGTAAATCACGTAAAGTGGCTTGGTGAGCACTTCCATGAGCTCCCTCAGGACCCTTGGATGGATCCCATCTGGCCCCTAGACTTGTGCGCATCTAACAGGTGCAGCAGTTCACTGACTGTTCCCTCTTGGATTGTGCTGTCTCTGTCTCTGCCTTCTGGTTCAAGAGGCTGAGCATTCAGTGAACTGGTCTTACCATTAAAGTCTGTGACAAAGGCAGCATTCAGCATCTCAGTCTTTTCCTTCCCCTGGGTCATTATGTTTCTCCCAGCATCCAATAAAGGATGGAGATTCTCCTTAGCCTCATTTTGCTGTTGATGTATTTATAGGAACATTTTAAATTGTCTTTTATGGTCTTGGCCAGACTAAGTTCAAGCTGAGCTTTAGGCTCTCTGATCTTCTCCCTGCACAGACCTGCAAAATCCTTACAGTCTTCTTGAGTGGCCTGCCCCGTCTTTCATAGGCCGTAGTGTTTCCTTTTCTTCGTGAGCTCCAGCCAAACGTCTCTGTTCAGGCAGGCAGGTCTTCTACCCCACTGGCTCGTCTTACAGCACACTGGGATGGCTTGTTCTTGTGCCTTAAAGATTTCCTTCTTCAGCATTGTCCAGCCTTCCTGCACTCTTTACTCTTCAGGGCTGCCTCCCAGTCTCTCCCAGTCTCTCCCAGTCTCTCCCAGACTCTCTGCCAACCAGTATCCTAAATAGGCTGAAGACTGCCCTCCACAATTCATAGAATCATAGAATAATCTGGTTGGAAGTGACCTTTAAGATCGAGTCCAACCATTCACCCTGCACTGCCAGGGTCCCTGAACTGTGTCCCTCAGTATCACATTCACGTGTCTGTTAAACACTTCCAGGGATGGGGACTCCATCACTGCCCTGGACAGCCAGTTCCCATGATTTACAGCCC
>NW_010387640.1:4588-9099 GCF_000710305.1 Buceros rhinoceros silvestris
GTGCCTAAACCACGTTCCTCAGTGCCACATCTACATGTCTTTTAAACTCTTCCAGGGATGGGGACTCCACCACTTTCCTGGGCAGCCTGTTCCAGTGCTTCACAAACCTTTCTGTAAACAAATTCTTCCTAATATCCAAAGTAAATCTCCCCTGGTGGGACTTGAGGCTGTTTCCTCTTGTCCTGTCACTTGTGACAGCGGCAGTTCTACTGACGCCTCTCCCTACTTCCTGGGAAACTGAAAACTCTACTATCTCATGATCACTGTAGCCAAGAGGTCACATTACCCAGAAGTCCTTCTTTGTTTGTGAACAACAGACAACACAGTATGATTTTGTTCTGGCAAAGGTATTGCAGAAAGCATTCACAATGAAAGCATTTTTGTTTTTCATTAATAAGCTCATTTTTTAATTTTGTGAACCTGAATTCTGCGAGTTGTTGAGTACACTCAGCTTATGTAATAGTCTGATCCTAACTCCATTGCAGGCAATTAAACGATTTGCATGTATTTGAATCAATTTTCTGATGCAGCCTTTAATTGATAGAAGTTGAAAGTTCTCAATGTTACAGGTTCATAACCATAGATATCTTCAGTGACCTAGATTATTTTCCTTTGCTTAAAAGAGATCTCAGATTAATGCAGTGGTAAGAGGAGGGGAGCATGACAGAAAATGTGTTCTGGATCTGATTTTTAATATGCCAAAAAATGTAATCTGCCTTTACAATATAGCCCATTATTTTCCTACACAAATAACTACCTTGAGTGTGATCACAACCACGAAACCTTGCTAATGTTTATCAGAATATTAAAGCAATTAATTATGTCCCTAGTTCCTGGTATGTCACAAATGGAGTCTTCCTGGAGTCTGGCATATAATAGGAGACACACACATACTAGATTTCAAAAATGGTTGTTTTCATAAGAATGTCAACTCAGTGAATTTTTTTTTCATCAAAGTCATGGTTGTATTTTTTAAAAAGCTGATTCGAAAAGATGTGGTTTATGGATCCAGGAAATTAAAGCTTTTGTTCAATTTTGTCCTCTGAGAAAACAAATCTGTCACAGTGAGTGATCCAATCAGTTTCTCAGAACAAAGTGTATCACTGGGGACACAATAGCATTATATTCATTTCAGAACTTTACGGTCATTAATTTTTGAAGTGACTATTGAATTTATCTGGGGGGATTATTTTTCCTTATTTTGACTCTGGAAGGTGTCAGTAAATCAAATATTAGACTTCAGCAGAACAGATTTAGTTGTTCTGGAGTGGGTCACTGGTATCTCTGCGGCTCATTTTATTTTCATCGAGTGTAGACTCCACAACTACAGAAAGATTCCTGTTTCCCTTCTCCCCCAGATTTGATGAATGGTGTTATCTCTTTTCCTAAAGCACTTTCAGCTTAGCTTAGACACATCTGCTGTCAGCTGTTTATTGCTATAGTAATATTATGCATTATGTAATAAATGGTCAGAGTTGCAGTGAATGCATACTCCCAACTTTCAAACAGATAAGCAAACACAAAGCACATTGGCAATAAATTCAGTATATTTCTTTGAATGCATGAGATGTGTCCTGTGCTTTACCTGGTTGCTTGTTTTGGGATAAGCTGACTGTATTATAAGTGCCTTTTGTTTGTAGTATGAAAGCTGAATCAGCTGTACTTAAATGGAATATCAAACAAAATATTTTACCAATGTCAATAAACATCTTTTCTAATGCATAATCTAGTTTTGGTGAGTCATAGGTACGGCACCTTGGACTGCACATGCAGACTTTGAGCTACTATATTATTAGAGGCTAGTCTGAAATGTATGAGCCTCAGAGAACAGAAAGACCTGTCCTATCCACAGTGAAGGCTGCATGTGAGACATCTTATAACACATGCGAAGTTGAAGCTACCAAGCGCTAAGAAAACACTGATGTGGGGTGTGTGTTAAGTTGTGTGTGCTTTTGTGTCAGTCAAAAATTTATTTCTGATTCTACATATCCAAATGAAGTTAACATGTATTTAGAGTTGAATATCCATAGACAGAGATAGCCCAAATCAGAGACTCCTTTTTTGAACTTCTGGACTAAGTTTCATGTTGTTTTCTGGCTTTCATACAAACTCTGTAGCTGAATGTTTATTTACTCAGTATAACTGAGAACTGGATTTTCATGCTCTCTGTGTGAAGTGACACCTACAATTGACAATTTCTATATCCTATGCACAATGTGATGCTAAATTCCTTGTGAATGTTCTTTAAGGCTTATATCATGTTACCTCATGTTCTGAAGACCCTTCCAATCATCTTTTGCCTTGCATTTTGACTCCTCCACAGTCAATTCTGTTTTCTGTTTTAGGATTTAATTTTTGTGGCTGATTGTTTCAACAATTAAAATTAAATGGTTTAATTTAAATATGGATTATCTTTGCCTCTTATCCTCAAATGTAATTCTAATTCACGATGTGGTTGAAAATGAAAGCTATAATACCCTAAATATAAAGCAGATAAAGAAATATGAACACTGAAGTAATTTAGGTTAAACAAGCTTTATATAAGCACTTTGCTGTGGCTTGAGTTGGGCCACTGTTCATACTCTTTGTGATGCTTTAAGGATCATGCTGTGAAACCATAATGGATGTACCCAATAACTAAAATATCACATGCCCCCCAAAAAAGCCATAAGAAGGCTTTAAAAAGAGAAAGGGTACTTTTTAAGCCATTACAAGAAACAGCTGTGCTGTCAATGCATTAAGGGTCCTGCAGTAGAGCTAAATTTTTTTGAAATACTGCATGTATTTCTGTGCCAACTTCATTTACTAAGCGTGTCTGATGAAAGAAAGATCACTAGATTTCTGCTCCATGGCCCATGGAAATTCTGCAGTGTTTCCTGAATATGCAGCCTACTCTATACACATTCATCCCACACATTTATGTCCTAGTGGTATACTTACTCAAGATTCATAATGTTAGCTGAGTTACAGGAAACCATTAATCAAAGACATCTTTAATGCTTAAAGTAATGCAGATCTATCTAGAGATTTAATCTGTTAAATTTCACCCAGCCTTCACATATCTCCCTCTAAACTGTGAAGGAGAAAAAGTTTAGTAGGTATTTAAAAGCACAATAGGAAATTATCATAGCACCTGTAGGTGTATATGCAGCTAAAATGGAATAAACTTGTAAGTTATCCTTCTGTTCTACAATGCTATAAACAGTCAGTCACTCTGGGAGGTAAACCTCCAGAGTGAATTTATTCATGTGTGATTTTTTTTCCATAAGAGAAACCATTTAACACATTCCATCTCTCTTCTATACTCTCAATACTGTGTACTAGATAAATAGATAAAAAGAAAACACATATGGTTTTCTATTACGTGTGAATATATATTGATTATGATATGATTTGTGTCAAAGGTAACCATACAGGGGGAAAAAAAAACAAAGGAAAGAAAGAACAGCACAGCTGATTTGATTAGATGGATTTGAAATTACACAAATAACTGAGGAGTTAGATTAACCCGAACTCCTTCCACAAGAAGGTGACCTGCTAGGTAGATGAGGGAGAGTTGTGCATGTTGTTTACCTGGACTTCAGTAAGGACTTTGACACTGTTTCCCACAGTATTCTCCTGGAGAAACTGGCTGCACACAGCTTGGATGGGCACATGCTTTGCTGAATAAAAACCTGGCTGGATGGCCGGGCGCAAAGGGTGGTGGTGGACTTCAATTCCGCTGGCAGACAGTGACCATTGGTGTTCCCCAGGGCTCAGGATCGGGGCCTGTCCTCTTTGACATCTTTATCAATGATCTGGACAATGGAATCAAGAGCATCCTCAATAAGTTCATAGATGACACCATGTTAGGTGGGTCTGTTGATCTGCATGAGGGTAGGGAGGCACTAGAGATATGTGAAGAGGCTGAATCGATGGGCTGAGGCAAATGGTACGAGGTTCAACAAGGCCAAGTGCTGGACCCTGCACTTGTGTCACATCAACCCCCTGCAACTCTGGAGGGCTGGGGAAGAGTGGCTGGAAAGCTGCACAGCAGAAAAGGATCTGGGGGTGCTGGTTGACAGCCGACTGAACATGAGCCAGCAGAGTGCCCAGGTGGCCAAGAAAGCCAACAGCATCTTGGCTTGTATCAGCAATAGTGTGGCCAGCAGGAGCAGGGAAGTGATCATCCCCTCGTACTTGGCACTGGTGAGGCCACACCTCAGATACTGTGTTCTGTTTTGGGCCTCTCACTAGAAGACGGATATTGAGGTCCTGGAACTTGTCCAGAGAAGAGCAACGAGGGCAGTGAAGGGTCTAAGAACAAATCTTATGAGTAGCAGCTCTGGAAACTGTGGTTATTTAGCCTTGAGAAAAGGAGGCTGAGGGGAGGTCTCATCACTCTCTATTAACTACCTGACAGGAGGTTGTAGAGATTTGGCAGTCTGTCTCTTCTCCCAAGTAACAAGCGACGGGATGAAAGGAAACGGCTTCAACTTGTGCCAGGAAAGGTTTAGGTTGGATATTAGGAA
>NW_010387641.1:0-796 GCF_000710305.1 Buceros rhinoceros silvestris
AATAAAAATGACACCGTGATTAAAACAAACCCAAACAGATCAGTCTGCACTCAGTGCTGCTCACCAGCATTACGTAAGAAATCTAACTTCCCTGGGACAGGCTGGAAAGAGAGAAAAACTGGAAGGACCCAATCTTTTTGAGGCATTTCACACGTTTTATCAGGAAGGAGCTAGAACCAGTCCCTTCAGTATCCTCGTGGTTAATTTGAGCGCATTAAATTGCATTTTAGATCCACTGAAAATACAGCCTGGAACAGACCAGATCCACAATCCAGTAAGTCACAGGGGACACTTTTATAGATGTCAGTGAACTCTGGGTAAGAATTTGAGGATACATACAGAAAATCCAAGCACCTACAACGAATGCAGTCGAATAGGGTGAAGTGAATTATGCCCATGAATGCCAGAGGTGGAACTGCTGTGAGTAAGGCTCTCACTTTGACATTTGGAAGCACTTTTTTGGTTTGCAAAGTTACGCCTCAAAGGGGTCACAAAAGATTTGCCAGTGTTGCCTCAGGTTTTGAAGCAGTTTCTCATCGTTGGAAACATTCTGGTAAATCTTGGCTGAAGTCTGGAGCAGCATTATGGGGAGCTAGATTCTTTTTCTTAGAAGCACTTTTTTGTTTTGCAAAGCTATGCCTCAAAGGGGTCACAAAAGATTTCCCAGTGTTGCCTCAGGTTTTGAAGCAGTTTCTCATCGTTGGAAACATTCTGGTAAATCTTGGCTGAAGTCTGGAGCAGCATTATGGGGAGCTAGATTCTTTTTTTTTTTTTTTTTTTTTTTTATATTGGTAGG
>NW_010387641.1:1408-3174 GCF_000710305.1 Buceros rhinoceros silvestris
TTTTTTTTTTTTTTTTTTTTTTTTTTATAATGGTAAGGGAATGCAACACTGCATCTCCTTAGGAGGTGGTGGGTTTTTTAACACTGCTGTCTTTTTCAGGCACAGCGAAGGCAATACTGCAACCCTGCTCCTGCACTACGCTGCTCTGAGAGCCTCTGTAATGGGCTAGGAAATCACGCTGGCTGTTTCCAGGAAGGTCAAAATATATGGAAGGTCAAAAAGACAGATATTCTCTCCTCAGTTATTTTCTGTTTGTAGTTCATCAGTAAGACCATCCTTGAGCATTGAGTACATTCAATTTATGGTCCAGGTATTATCGAATACCTTCTTTCTTGCTAAGAAGCTCACTGGTGACTTCAGGAGAACTTGCTAACAACACCAGGCACTGAGAGTCCTTTCAGCCTAAGGCACTTGGCACAACTCTGAACCAGATACAGTTACCAAAGCCCTTGAAATTCCAGACTGTCTTTTCAGTGACTATTTTTATCCAGTTGCTTATGCAAAGCCACTCATTAATTCTGGTGCCCTGCCTTGGGCAGAGAAGGTCTTTAACAGGGAGGCACAAGCTGTTCTTCACAAAGGCTAATAGCATCTTAGGGGCAATATTTAAAATGGACATGGAAATAGTCTTTAGAGCTGCGGGAGGGGAAGGGGCAAGGATCAAACTGTGTTAGTCAAAATTTGCCTAAGGATTGCCTCTGTAGAGCAGCTGCTGTTTACAGAGTGTTTTCTGTTTGGGTGGATTTTGCCAGAGTGGCTATGTTTTATTCGTGGGGGGTGGAGATGTTTTTTGGTGGCAGGATGCAGATTGACAACAAGCAGTTGACACGGTTTGTGGTTTTGGAGCTTGTGTGGGGATTGTCTAGTGGGGCGATTCGGGCTGTTCAATGTGGGGTCAGGAGACAGTTTAACATAAAAATACCAGTTTTGGGAGCTGGCGATAGAGGTTTGAGGCCTCTTTTTCTGAGGGGCGAACTCTAAGAAGAGGTGGAGTCTTCAGTTTTTTGTTTACAAGACCAATGTTTTTTATAAACTATTAGAGTATTTTTAGTAGCACAGTAGTTTGTTTTGTAGGGCTCCGATGGTGGGAAATAGAATGAGGAGGATGGTGAAGTAGGTAATGGAGGCTGACTGGCCAATGATGATGAATGGGTGTTCAACTGGTTGGCTGCCCACTCCTGTGAGGATGAGGAGGTTGGTGACCAGCGTCCAGAATAGGATTTGAGAGAGGGGGCAGAATGTTATTGATTGTTGTTTGGATATGTGTAACAGGAGGTTTAAGAATAGGATTAGTACAGAGGTGGCCAGGGTTAGTACTCCTCCTAGTTTATTGGGGATGGAGCGTAGAATGGCATATTTAAATAGGAAATATCATTCTGGCTTGATATGGGGAGGGGTTTGCTGGTGTGAAGTTTTCCAGGTCTCCTAGAAGGTTGGGTGAGAAGAGGGCTAGAGTTGTTAGGAGGAGGAGTATTACTGTGAACCCTAAGATGTCTTTTAGGGTGAAGTATGGGTGGAATGGGATTTTGTTGCAGTTGGATGTGATGCCCATGAGGTTGTTTGTAATTAGTAGGGGGGTTACCTTAAAAGTATAGGGTGATTGTGGGGTGATTTTTGACAATATAACAAATGAATGAATATGTTAAAATTTATTAATGCAATTTGAGTACAAGTGACATGTGAAACAAACATATATACACTGGATGATGAAAATTCAATGAATGTTTTGGTTAAATGTCCCTTCCCTTCCCCCTTCCCCCTTCCCC
>NW_010387641.1:3386-7404 GCF_000710305.1 Buceros rhinoceros silvestris
AGTTGGTGGGACAACGCTCAGGCTGGCATCAGAATTGAGCACAGCAGGGGTCAATTAGTGCCACCATATTTGTGACAATCATCATGACACGGACATCTCCAGATGTGTCTCCAAAGACACATCTTTACCATATTCCTCAATTCACTGAGCATATGAGGGCTCCAAGGGTTCAGGACACACACTGTCTGAGATTTGCATCAACTCTTGAGGCTGCTGATGTTACTACAGCCCTGAGTGCTATTTACAGTGCATTTATTTACTCTTTTATAAGGAATGTTCCATAGCAAAAGTAGATACATGGGCTGAGGGGAAACTTAGAAGCCTATAATGACGTAACTGTGTACTTTTTTTTTTTTTAATTGAGCTACGTTGTTATTTTGCTTCAAAGTTATTGAAAACTCAAACAATAATATTTTTCTGAAAGTCAAAGGACTCACTATGCAGGCAAAAATTCCTCCCATGTTTAAACAGTCTACCAGAGCCTCCACCAACTTTTGACAAAAGCCCTTTCAAGTTGCTGACTTCCCAGTAACAAAATTCACTTGTTAAATGAAAATGTTTATTTTAAAATATTCAGGGGCTGCCATGAGACACCTTATGAAATGAGCTTCGGATTACATGGAAACATAGGAAAAGAAAAGTAATACACAGGGCTTTACCGAGAAAGTCCTGTATATTTAAGAAGCAATTCAAAGACCAGCGACTCAGCTGCCCGTTGTGGCAAAGGTGTCACTTCTTGCTTCAGAGCAGAACTAAACTGCCCTGCAATTTTGATCTCAGCACAAGGCTTTTTTGGAAACACTGGCATTTTGAATAAGGTCTTATCTGTTCAACAAGTTTTAACTTTTTGTGCAATGGTGCACTTTATTGACCCTTTTTGTAGACGTCAGTACTGAATTTGGGACAGGAGTTGTGCAGCCTCACACATTGCTCTGGGTCTTGGTGCACAATGATGCAGCTGCCCTGGCACAGAAGGGAAGATGGGTACGACAGCACAGTGTGCCTGCTTTTGAAGCTGAGGTAATCCAACGTGTCTCCTTTTCTCTTTCATGCTAGCAATAAATCTCTCCTGGTGATCTGCATGACTCGGCCAACTTGTGGGCAATGGACAAGTCAGGCAGGACACCAGAGCTGCTGTTAGGTTCATGTTGCAACACAGTTTCTCCGTGAGTCAAGCAAAAGTCCTCTTTGCTTACTCGGTGGTCCGGGCTTCTTTTTTCTACGCTGCTTTTGTTATTTTTAAAACTTTACATATATATTGAGGAAACAGCTGTTACTGCTCAAAAGACTGTTCTTAGATAAAATAGTTATAGAAGAAGCTAAGCCATCCAGGTCAGAAAAATAAAGGAGATGTTCTGAAATCCAGAGGTCTTAACAGCATGAACCTAGCACTGGGCATTTCTCCTCTGGGAAAACATATGGAAATGGGGAGTCCTGTGGTCCAGGACAGAGACAGGACAGCCCAGCAGCGCTGGGGAACAGGAATAATTTGCTTATGCTGCCTCGGACCAGCAACTGAATCATTGGCACTGGCTGTGCTTACCAGCCCTCTCTGTGGGCAGTATGTCCAACCTGCCTTTGCAGCAGGGCAAGGGCTGGGGCAGCAGGCTCCTGCATCCCCTGGGTATATGGGGCTCAGCATGGGTCATTGGCACTGGCTGTGCTTACCAGCCCTCTCTGTGGGCAGTATTTCCAACCTGCCTTTGCAGCAGGGCAAGGGCTGGGGCAGCAGGCTCCTGCAGTCCCTGGGTATATGGGGCTCAGCATGATGACAGTGCCTGGGACACCTTGGAGATGTCCGCTCCAGCATCTGTCACTGCAGTGAAGATGTAGCTCGGTTCGTCTGTGTCTTGGCTGCTGCCGGTGTAATGGGGATAATGGTATTTCCCACAGACGCTGTGGGAACACAGCCATCACCACCAAGGAGATGGGAGATTACACAGTGGAACTCAGGGACTGCAAGGCTTAATGATTCAAGTAATGCAGGATTCAGACTTAAGCCTTCACCACCCTGCTAAGAAAAAGACAGTTTTACCTTAGAGTAACTCACAGACCTCTCCAGTGAAATAACACCAGAGCTTTCAGCCTGGGTCCCTGGCATTGGTTCCAGCAGAGCTGCCTCCTGTTGTCCTGGTAGCACACAAGTGCCTTGTCTGCGTTCTGTCTGGCCTCCCAAACCACTCATGTATGTGAGTTATCTTCAAGTAATGTGATTTTTTTTTAAAGCAGAATACAGGATCCAAATAACAGTTTTGAGGAGAGAGCCTGTTCAGGTTTAGACCAGTGCTCTGCAGTAAAACAGAGTTAGCCTTGTCTGCATTCTGTCTGGGCTCCCAAACCACTCGTGTATGTGAGTTATCTTCAAGTAATTTGATTTTTTTTAATGCTGAATACAGGATCCAAATAACAGTTTTGAGGAGAGAGCTTGTTCAGGTTTAGACCAGTGCTCTGCAGTAAAACAGAGTTATTTATATTTTCCTGCCCTTGCTCCCCCTTTCTTGCCACATATACATGCAAATGGGGCAGATAGCTCCAGGTCTTATCATTGCTGGTCAGCTTCCCACCCCCCCACTCCCCCCCTTAATTAGCCTCACAATGAAAAATTATGTCAGCCAGCAAGGAATGTATCAGTAATAAAGTACTCTGCTGAATTTGTCCCCAATACAAGCCCAGTGGGGAATTCAAGGGCTGAAAAAAATGCAAGGTCTGAGCTATCTGCTCTCAGAGGTTGTCCCTCCAAGGAGCTCTTGTCTATGCCATGGTTAATCTGAAAGTGAGATGAGTGGCTTAATTTTCTAGGACTAGTATTCCTGCATCTTTCAGAAGCATTATGTCACTAAAAGAAAATAAATGGAAGAGATTGAGAGTGCAGCCCTGTAAAACAACCCTGTCCAAGCCAAACAGGAATCCAAAGAGACTTCTCTGCTGAACTATAGCCTGCACAGAAGCTTTTTAGTAGCTGCTTAGCATGCTAGCAGGCTCAGTTTTCTATTTATTCTTGCCTAGAAGCCTGCAAACGTCAAAGCTTATGTTGCTGTATATATTTCTAGCTGCAAACAACAGGTCATCCAGCAGGCTAGCACAACCACAAGGTAAAATAAATTCTCATCTCAGCTGGCTGAGAAATATGGGTTTGTATAATACATCATGTCTCCATAGTTCTACCTTCATTTCTATACAGCGCTTTGCCCATTTTATATTTAAGCAGAGTTGGAGAAAACCTACCATCACTGAAATCAATGACACAAGTCAGTCTTGCAGATTAAAACTTGTGTTGAGTTCACTGGCCTTAGTGGCACCAAAGCCCTGAAGCCAAAGCGAGAGTCAGATGCATTATTTCTTGTTTCTCACAGAGAGTGAGTGCTGTCTGTTGGAGACACAACACAGGCTCAAAGCTGTCTTTACCGGTGCCCTAAACCCAAACGAAGTGACAAGTATCTTGCACAGGTATACATACTCCTCTGTGGAACAAAAATGTATAGAATAGGGTGAAATAGTTGATCATCTGCTCTACTAGGCGAAATCCAGAAATGATGAAAAGAAGTGGAGTTTTATTCTGTTTAAGAAAATCAATAAACTTGATAATTATATTTTTTCTGTCAACTTGCTTTGAAACTGGTGTCAATACCAGACTGTGCTTCAGATGTAACTGGCATTTAAACCTGAATTTCATTCTTCATCACTACTTTCTGTTTTAAATTGTTTTGATAAAAATGAAAAAGGAAAAAGAATCTCCTTCTGCTTCTGAACCACATGCAATGAATTCCCAGATGACCAAGTGTCCCTACAAGTGTTGTTTTTTTTTTTTGTTACATTCATTTAAGTCAGATGAAGAAATGTGTTGAAGATAGGTGCAATGCAGCTGCATGCATTCATGGTATAGTTGATGGTCTCTGTGGTAGTAAGACTGTAGTTTGCAGCAGGATCTTGTCTACACCAGGTGGTTGTCCTAATGTCCCAGCAGCGGCAAAGTAGAGTCAGTGTTCCCGTCATCCATGGATAGGTGTAAACAGTGTTC
>NW_010387641.1:7527-18667 GCF_000710305.1 Buceros rhinoceros silvestris
TTTTGAGAACATCTGCAAGGACAAGGTGCCAAAAAACTCCTCCTGCCTGCATGACTTGTCCTCAAGGCAGCTTTCTGGAGACTGCCTGGTGGTCTGTCTTGGTAAGGGGTGCCCAGGGCAGCTGGTGCCAGGGGAGGGATTGAGGTTCATGATCACTGGCTGGGAGAAAGGTCAGTCGGACCCCAGGGTGACTTGTGGGACTTTCTCAGCAACAGTGTGTGTGCTTACTCTCATGGTTTTGTCAAGTTTTGTTTTACCCTTACAGTTATTCCCAAAAGGAAAGAGAAATAATGCTACAAAACTAAGAAGACATTACAGCTGGGTAATGTACTGAAGAAAGCACTGAAGGATGGCACAAAGAGAAATACTTTGAGTGAAGAATCACCCCAGTTGCAGCATTATGCCTTTCACCTGTCGAACAAGCCAAGGTCTTTAACATCTATACTTTTAATTTTGGACCATTAAGATAATTTCCATTAGAAGACTAATCAAATGAACATTTGTTTTCCCCCTGCTATTTGGCCTCAGCTTTTCTTGTTTTGTTTTGTTTGTTTGATGTTTTAGAAGGGTTGTGGCTGGGGAAGTGAGAACTTGGCTTGATTTAAAATGTAAATGCAATTCTATCAATCTTCCCCTCTGCTAATAGGCTGCCTGGGCATTTGGAAACTGACTGCTAAAGAAAAGCCACCCCCTGCTGATCCTGTTCATATTTATTTCACAATCAGCCCATTGAAACAGTGTGATTCACACTCTGATGCTGTCGTTGTCTAGCTGGCAAAGTCACTGGTGAATTTAAAGAAGTTTCCCAAGCTGAAAACCAGGCAAACTGAATTTGGGGCAAAAAGCAATCTTACCAGCAATGAGAGTTAGTGAGTCACCACAGCGATTTCTCTTGCTGAGAGCTGAGGCTACCCTTGCAAATGAGAAGCCCGCTTGAAATAAGAAGCTGTCTTCAAAAAACTGTGAGAAGCATGTTGCTTTTGAAATGTAAAGTGTCTTTCTGATATACATATACATAGAGTATACAAGAGTAAAGTCATGCTAAAGTTTGCAGAGGCAATTTAAATGTCCTTTGTTAAAACATTGTTTCTCATATAAATAGCCCCAAAGGGGTAAAAGCAAGTGTGAGTGCACAGCAATCTTGGGTAAATACTAAATACTGTCTGTTTACCTTAAATTATCCAGAGTTAATATATTCATAGTCTACCTTAGAACCAAGCAGTTTGTGTGAAATAATTACTTCCTGGTAACACAAAGACAAGTGACTGAAAAATTATCTTTACTATATTAATCACAATCTACCTTTGTGACAAGTATTACCGTAACATGCTTCCACTGACATATCTTAAAAGTTTCAGAGCCAATATTAACACAGATCAGAATAGCCTAAAGAAATAAATAAAGATCACTAGAGGGTGGATTAATGGAAATAATTAAATCCAATAGTATTATGTGTTTGACTATGACATTTTGCATAGAATTTCCACTGTAATGCGAGGGCTTATTATATGGCAATGATATAGGATGGAAAAAATGTGTTAAGTTCATTACTACATATTTTCTCATTAATCATGGGATAAATATTAGCCACTAGACAGACTTGCCATTAAAAAGGTGAATGTAATCTTAGGAGGCATCAGAGGAGTTATAGCCAGTAGGAAAAAGAAGATACTGACACCAGTGTAAAAGCAGGGATCTACTCATCTGGCATATTACATACACTTTTGGTCAGGCATGGTGGTGGAGAATGAATTCAGACTGCATGGGGTGCAGAAAGAACAGTGAGAATATTCAGTGAACAGGAGAGATGGGACAATGTGGGCTTTTTTCCCTTCCAGCTTCCTTTCCTTGTTGCTCCAGTTACTTTTCCAACAGCTAGGTCCTTGTCCTGCTCTGCTGGCAAAGTCATCTGTCGACTCTGTGGTTCAGGGCACTCAAGCCCCGTTGCAGTCTTCCTTATTCACAGCCTATTTTCCTGTAACGATTACCAGGAATTTCTGTAACAGGGGTGGAAAGGGAGGTGGTCCTGTAGACAACTTCTCTACACAAATACATCCCCGTCACTCAAGGAAGCAGAAATTCAGGCGTGCAGGCACTGAAGAGCCCAGGCAAACTAGAAACCCTGCTTCTGTGCTGCCCTTTGGATCGGGCACTGCCTTGATTGCATAGACTGGTAAGAGAATTGAAGTTGCAGAGGAGTAGGGGGATGGTCCATGGCTTTCTAGAAGAGAACCCACGGCTGCCTGCAAGAGAGGCTGGAGGCCTTGGAGTCCAGGCCAGAGAAGGATGTGGTAATGCACAGGCCAGAGAAATACAGTTGCCCCACCACACTCTAGTCTGAGTACAGCATTAAAACTGCAGTACAAGCAGCACTGTGCTGCTGTGCAGTGCTCCCAGCTGGGTTTGCTCCTGGGGAATGTGAAAAGCTCATGTACAGGCAGCACAGCAGCTGCCACACTAAGAACTGCACTCAGAACATCAACCCATTTTATTCGTTAATTGTACGCTAACAAAAAAAGGTTGGCATCAACTTTGTTCACATCAAAAAGACACAGTTTCAATTCTTCTTATTGCATAATTTAGGTACATGAGTTTTTGTGATAAAACAATGTGTCGGGTTGAGAATGATGGCATTGTCCACACAATTTCCCCTCTGGCACCAAAGAGAAATGGAACGAATAGAGTCAAAGAAACCATACGACATTCAGGAAAGTATTACAGTGATCAAAGCAGACTCTTTGATTTTGCTTTACACATATTTTTCAAAGAGAGGTTACATTTCCAAACAGTGTGTCGGTTCTTGATGCCAGTAAACCAGCTTTCTTTAGCTTTATACTTTGATAGGAATAGGAACAAAAAAAATCTTTAGTGAAATGCATTTTCTAAGCCTTGTATGAAGAGTTGAACTTGCTAGGAAAAGGCTAAATGTATTTGTTGCTCTCTGAGAATGCTGAGTCCCCATTGAGACAGACCGGGCGTCAGGCCTGAGTAGCCTTATAGACGAATCAGCACTAGCAAGCACTAGAAAAATCTCTGAGCTGATCTTTTTGTTCATCTGTATTTAATACACATCTTTGTTAAAAGACCAGGTCTCAGGGGAAAAGAGTGACTGAAAAAGCATGTGGAACATGTTTAAAGAGTTGTTTGGAAAAGGTGCCTGGCCTATAGCTAGAAAACATTGATTATTTTAATGTATTTATCTCCCATTCTTTTCCCAAGGGGACAGGCAATGATCCAAATGCACTGGAGTAAATATTATTTTTTGATGTTATAATTTGACCACTAATGATGTCAAGCATGAAGCTTTTCTTATGCCCTGGCAGGATGTACTCCATTTCTGTCTTTGTAAAATCTGATTTTCTCTCTGTGCTGCAGCAACTGTAAAGCACAAACTGCCCCCAGGGAGGTATTTTGTCTAGCTGTGTGGACACATTCCTCTGGGAAATATTGAAGCCAAACCACACACACACACACGTATGCACACACAAGCACTGTGTTAGATGAATTCAAACCTTGAAGAGAAAACAAACCGGTATCAGCTCAGGAGTCTGAACTTCAACGCATGTTGAATCGAGTTTTCCACATTTTCCTTTGTTTTTACCAGCTGGAACTGTGGACCAATATAGGTACCTTCCAAACACAGAGACTGTTGCCCAAGAGCAGCCCTATATCCTCCGGCAAAGTCAGAGCTAAAAAGACATGGAAAAAATTTGCATATTCAGCACTTACTTGTTTCTCTCACATGTGCAACAGACATGGGCAGTGGCAATTGTCGTAAATCAGAATCTGCTGCAACAGGAATATCTAGCATGTGACCATGGAGGAAAAATCATGTAAGACAGAAGATGAGAGAAAACATTTATTATTAGTTTGGTTCTTTACTCTTTTATGCACTCTTTTCTTTTTGTTCATTGAAGATAGAGCTATGAGAAAAGTCAAGCTTTATTTTCTTCTGGCACTCCCCTTGGCTGCTAGTGCCAGCAACAAGACAACAAATGCAGTAACATGATTAAAATTCTTGGAGTCTGACCCTTGCTTAGGATGTGGCTTCTGCCCTGAAATGGAGCTATTAAAGGCCAGAGCCGTTCTTAAACCGAATGACATTCTAGTGATTTCTTTCTTTAACTTCATTTAACACATTTATTTATTTATCTATCTATATTCTTTATTTATTGGACATTTATTTATTGAGCTTTTATTTATTTATTTATTTTGTGGGTTGTGATCACGGGAAGGAAAGACATCAGGGAATTTTTGACTGGATTCAGATAGTTCAGATGAGCGAAAGCATGAGGCCAAACCACAAGAGATGCCTCTGCAACGAGCTCCAATGACAGATGTTCCTCCTCTGCTGTCAAGGAAAGCCTGTGGGGATCACAGCCCCTCATTCCAGTGAGCTTAAGGACTGTCTTTCTTGGTGCTCCCTCTGCTGCCATCTACCCCAAGGGGCAGCAGAGCAGAGGCAGAGGCGGAAGGTAGATAGTCCTGTCTTAGGTGGAAAAAGAGCCTGAGAAGTGCCAGTGTCTGACGTTGGAGTAATACAGAAAAATGGTTGCACTCAGAGATAAAAACAGCACAAGCTTTGCAAGGGATTTTGCAGCTTGTTTTACTCAAATGAACCAGTGGGTAGGGACTAAGATCCTGTGAGTGTTTGGGGTAGTGTTAAACATCCCTTCATTTCTTAGCAAATTATTCTAGTAATTAGAAAGCAGATACTGAAAAACTAATCTAAGACTAGTGTAAATAAGGGTGTTTCTTTCCCCTTTAGATTGTTCTGCTGCTCAAGCTGCTATTAAACAGAAGGTGTGAAAATTACATTCTTGGAGGAAATACAAGCTACTTTTAGATTAGACTGCTGATGCTGAGAGATGCGTCATATAGAACTGGTGTATAAATTGCTTGAATTTCCAGTTCAATACATGAAGGAGTTTCAGCTGTGTCAGAGATCAGCATCTGATGCTGACCTCTTTTTTAAAGAAAACTGGTTAAAAGGAGAAGACGGTGTTCTTCCTGGGGGGAAACCCAAGGTCCACATCCAGAAAAAAATCTTAAGAACATACGAATTTAGGCATACTATTGAATTCAGTAAGATCACTCCTCTACCTGAAACTGTGTGTACATTATATGCGTATAGCGCACGCGGTAAGAAAAAACACCCAGAAAAAGTTGTGGACAAATACTTGTGTACAATTGCCTAGTCAAGCGAGCTGTGGAGTTGGAGTTCTTACTGCATAATTCAGAATCATCTTTAATAAACCATGTGGCCATTGGTCTTTCTGAATCATAGATGCCTTAGGGAATGTAACGATTTTTTGCTTCTTTTGTTTATGCATGTTTTATTTTCTTAATTCCTTTCATCTTTTGGCTCACAGCCTCCAGCAAGGGAATGAAGTCTACTGCTAATATAACTTACTGGAGGATGTTTGAAGCACAGAATAAGAAGACACTACATGTGATTATCTACTATGCTGCTGAGAGCTTCAGACTAATTCCCAGATGACATATGTTGTTAGCACTGCTATACGGATTACAGCCTAGGGGCAAAGTTACAGATCAAGACTCCCACTGAGCTAGAAGTTGTGCAAACATGGTGAAAAGATGATCTCTCAGTTGCAGAACTTTGCTGTAACTTCTGCACACTTCTCTGTTCAACCTATTGCCGTTTTTCTCCCAATATTGTTTCCTTACATCCCTTAATAACAACGTATTTTCCTTGTTGGCAACTACATGTCTTGTTTAGAATTTCTTTCATGAAATCAATCAATAAAAAAATGTCTATGTTAATATGGTGGATTCCTCATTGTTGTGTCTACTGGCATCAATGAATCACGACCACTTGAGATAGCAGATTTAGAAGGCATCAAATTTTTCTGCTTTCTAAGACGCAGCGTGTTCCTGAGCGCTCTACCATTTCTGCTGTTACCCATTCAGAGAGGCAGAGCACATACATACATCCGAAACAGTCTGTTGTTTGGACTGGGTGCTGTTGCTGACAGGTCTGGTGTTTTTCTGTGTATGGGATGCCCAAGTGAGCCAGAATTTCCTCCAACAGCTCTCCTCAGAAGAACAAACGCTGCTTTTGGAGTTTATTTTATCTGGCAATATTTAGGATAAATAGTACATTGCCTGTGTCAGTCCTTCTTATTACCATCTTGGCACCTGGTCCAGAGAAGAAAGAGCTTTCACAGCACCAAGTGCAAAGCTTGATGCTCCTGCTCCAGCTTGTGTATACAGCTTCAGAAGGCCTCAGCTCAGTCCCTGCTTTGGGCACACTGTCACATTAACGTCCATAATTCTCTAATGGGGGATTGTTTGATGTTGGACAGACATCTGATGCCAGCCACTGGACTATGCGTACCACATGCCTGAGAAATGTTATCTTCTCTGTGGTGGCTTCCATCTTGACAATATTGAGGACTGACAATGAATTGTTTTGAGCTGGTGCCTTGCTGAGAGTTAGGCTGAAAAGCCTGAGGGCATGGGGAGACAGGAGAGAACAGAATGAACCATGGGCAAGCAGTCACACTGCTAAACGACCAGCAAGCTCTGCCCTCACCTGAATAAAGCAAGCAAGCACAAGCTGTATGTTCAATGCTGCCTAAAGAAAATATATCCTTTTTTTTTTGGCAAGAAAGTAAATGATTGCACAAAATACAGGAAGAAAACACACACTGGAATGTGTCTTAAGCATGCACCATGCAGCTGCTTTGGAATTTATCTAGTCAGTAACTGAATAAACCACAGATCTTTAGGTTCAGGCAGCATGTAAAGCAAAAATAAGAATAAATAATTGTTGATTGTTTTTCTGTATTGTACTATGATTTTTATGATTCTGACCATTTTTCTTTCTTGTCTAATATTCAATTTCAAATGCAGCTTTTAAGGTACCTTTAAGAATTGCACTATATATCCATATATATATATATATGCCTCCAACTCTTCAGTAACTACACACAGGTATCTTGGTGAATGCATGCCAAGATGGATATTGCTGGAGACTCAGTTTTCACTTGCTCAGTGCAGTGTAGGAGTTATATCCTGACTCTACGAGACATATTACCTTCCCAACAGTCCCTGTAGTACTCTTCTTAAGAAAACCAGATGCTTTCTGGTCTGTTAATTTTCAGCAACCAACTGAAAGCAAATTGCTTTGAGACGAGTTAAGAAGCGTGATTAGCCCTCTTTTTGAAAAAGGGGATATATGGAATGCTTTTGTCCTGGATTTCAAGAGGTGACATTGTCTTGCGTAACCACTAGAATGATTGTTGTTAGTATTTATGTAAGACAAGAATCTAAGGCTCTCAGTGAAGCAGGCACTGCCTAGTTAGTGATCTGAAGAGATCAGAAGGAGTTGGAAAAGAAGAGGAACAGAAAATGTTATGTGAATAATCAGTAAGAGCATTTATTTGCTCCAAGATTACTGTCATGCCCATGAGCCATAGTAGATCAGCGTGGGCTGAGGTGGTTTGGCCCCTTGTGCTCTTGCTGCCACCCTGTTCTTGGGAGGAAACCCAGGTGGAAACTGAGAGGACTTCTGCAAACTCTTCGTTTGTGAACACACTCACAAATACTTTTGCCTGGAACAAGGTCCACGGCCCTCTGTGAGAAAACGTCACTGTTGGGGTTGTAGCAGGAACAGTTTATATAAACAAAAAGCCTCATCATCACATAATTTTACCTTAACATTTTCCTTTCTGCGTTTTTTATCCCCCTCTGAGGGCTGTCGGTCACTCTATTGAAGATTCTCATAATTCCAGCAGTAAATCACAGCAGGCTCCTTTCAATCAACAGCAGCAGCGTCACAGCAAGCAACACCAGTAACACATTTCCCTCCAAGCGAGCACACTCTGACTTCACTCAGGCACACAAATGTGCTCCAAATCCCAAATCAACATCTCCCAGCCCAGCAAGACAAAGGCTGCAAACTGAGTTGAAACAAAACAGATAAGCAAGTTCAAATGTTTTCTTCCTGCAGAAAAATAACCCAAATATTTGCACTTTGCTTACCTGCGGGAAACTCTGTTCCTTCCCACGGTCTTGCCACAGCATTTCTCCCCTCTGGGCTGAGGGCCCAAAACCTTTGGGTGAGAAACATGATCCTCCTTCGACCTGCAGTTGAAAATGTCTCATGTTTCTCAGGAGACATGAAGAAACTCCAACTTTTGGGAACCTTGCTACCAAATGAAACAACTTTGAAAAGCTGCTTTTAGTGATGTTAATCAGATTTCAGCTTCAGAGCAATGGAAGCAGGAACCATGATTTTTTCAGCTTAATTCCTTTAATTTCCAGTTCACCATTTGCATCACTGCTTTAGCCTCATTTTCCAGATTGAAGGCACAATGGGGCTTTTGTTATAGAAAACAAAGACATAGACAGAAGAATAGATGCCACAGGTGGCATTCACTACTGATCACTGATGTTTGCTGAGCAATGAGGCCATTTGTAACTTCCAACTAATAAATGTTTGCTGAGAAGCAGAAGAAACAACCACCTTTATATGCATCCAGAAAAGGATCCTACTGGAAGCTGGTACCATTTCTAGGGTTTTCATGTGATTTGTAATTGTATATGAATGTTATCATTCTCAAAAACGCATTCTAAACCTATTTTAAAATGTTACCCTTGGAGCGAGATAAAATCACAAAATTGATGTAAAACTGACGCATTACATTGTGCCAGCTGTCGTAGAAAATGCTTTCAAATATAAGGGTGTGGTTCTTTCCCTCCTCCATTCTCATTTATAAAGCATACAGAAAGATAAAAAAGAATGTCAAGAAACATAGAAAATAAATAGCCTTAAAGGGTGATAAGCACAACTGTGAAAGTTACAGTAGATCTGAAAAATGTTAAAATCCACACCAAGCTGTCGTCAATCTCATTACTCATCAGAGCAGGAGAAATTGGGTGTAGGCCCATTCTGTGTTGGGTACCTTTTGCCTCCTCTGTCTTGACTGATTATCTCCTGAAGAATCAGAATAATATCAGACATATAAAATGACACTTTAATAGATTTATACTTATTTAAATGTTTAATTACTTTTTATTTTTAAATTATTTTTTAATGCATTAAACTGTCAAAATTAAGGGTCTTTTTAAACAAAAGCATAATTTAAATGGGAATTTAATCCTTGACGTTATTTTCCTTCCTGGATTAAAATATGTCATCATGCAGTTTTCTCAGAGGAAAACTGTAGCATCTGAATAAAGGACACGTGACAGAATGATGAGAAATTTCTTCACCTAATAAGGGCTTACGACATCCTCAAATCAACGCCGTCAATAGGGCTGCTGAAAATGCTAGAAAACTGTCGTCAACAGGGCTGCAGATCCTAGAAAACCACAGATGCGATGAGCATAACTGAGTTTCCACTTCTACACTGATTAGTCTGTGAGGAAAGAGTTCCTCAACCTTTCTAGCCAAGCATGACTATTCCAAACCAGGTGTCCAATTGTACTCTAGCAAGAAAAAAAATGCTATTGCGAACGTATGTTATCCTGCAGGTTTACCTTCAGGCTATTTCTCACAGCTGACTGGTCGCTAAGAACAGCTGATATATACGGTTATAGTCTGCTCATTGCCTGCAACCGTGCATTGTATTGAGGACTTTTAATCGGGCGCGTCTTCTGGCTTTTACACATTTTTCAGTTTGAATCATTGCTTGAACGTAAATTGAGATGAAGTAGAGTGTAATACAGAAATAAATGCTGAGGTGTCTGTACATAGTAGAGACTTTTCTTCACCAGCTGGCTTTTCCATAAGCTGCATTTTTGGATTATTTTCTTTTTTTTAAAGCGGGAAGAATGAAAGAACAGGTAAATTCCACGATCAGTCTAATGATGTACTCCTTCATGTCCATGATATAATGGCAGAAATTTCAGCAGGGGGCAAAAACCCCCACCCACAAAACAGGGGCTATAACCTCTTTAGAGGCCAGGCAGTCAGAAGCCTGGAGACATCTCTGTCTGTAGTAGCAATTAGTTCAGTGCTGTGGGAGCACATCTGGAATGGGAAAGGGCTGGTACTAAAGCTGTGGTATCCACACCGTATGCATTTTGGGTGCCTCGCTTAGGCTAGCTCCAGCCTCATGCCGTGGGCTGACTGCTCAGTACCAGTCAGGCTGACTGCTGCCTGACTAGGGTGCAGACCCTTCTGGTTTTGATTCATCCTGAAGGAATCAAGAATGTGTTCTGAGACTGCTCCATGATGCAAAGCACATGTATATTGACTCAACTGCTAGATTTGCTTTAAAAGTGCACTTTTCTGTTAAACCAAACCAGTAATGTAGATGTAGCCAGTGCTGGGGGGAGGAAAAAGCATCTGGTCACAGCCCTGGGGAACATGTTTGTTCAGGGCATATTTGCAGTAGTTTTACTTGAGGGAAATTCTAGAGCTGAAAAGATAAACATACCTTCTTGGAAAGCTTTATCAGTCTCATTTATTCCTTGAACTAATGCATCATCTGGGTGTAAAGGAGCTTAACTGGTTCATGGAAATATAATTTATAGAGATTGATGATGACTGTTGCTGTATAACAAGGTTCTGACAGATAACTGGGCTCTTACGTTAATTGCATATGATTCCAGTAAATGCAATACCAATGAGCAGTAAAGTGCTCTCCCATGCTTAAGCAAGATCAAAGGTAAATTACAAGGTGCTGGATGCATAACCCATGCTATTTTTCATGAGGTGCAATTACATATCTTTAACTTTCCAAAGCCATGCAGTTCTCAAGCACCATTAGGCCTCACTCACAAAGTACATTTAAACCTCTCTCTCCTACTTTCTCTCTTCTACTATCCTAATGCACTCATCAGACTCTAGTATCCATATATTAAATGTACATTCAGCAAATCTCTTTATGAGATAAGGGCAAAGAGAGATGTGATTAAATCTGAAGAACAATAAAACAAACAAAACAGAGAAAAATATACAGCTATTAAACATCTTTCCTTGGGTGGCAGTCTTGTAGCTTTTTTGTGAAAATTATCATAGTGTTTATTTTCTACCCTCTGAGCAATTAAGGTAGTGGAAAAATGATAAAATTACTAATTACAAGAACACTTAGCAAAAGTTTGGATTCTCCTGCAATTTGTTCAGCAGACACATGGTGTCCCGATTTGGGCTAAACTTCCTGGTTTG
>NW_010387642.1:0-26730 GCF_000710305.1 Buceros rhinoceros silvestris
TATATAATTATATATAAAGGCATGTTAAAGCTTTTATGACTACATGAAAAAACAATAAAATCAGCTATAAACAAGAAGCACATTTTTACAACACACAACCATGAGAAATTACTATTTTTCCTTCAAGGAAGTAATGGTAAAGATTACTACCTAAGCAATGCATAAGAATTCTTGATCCTTTTCCTTTCAGAATCAGAAAATCATTAGACTGGCGAGGGGGGTGTCAGGAATTCTCTAGTCCAACCAGTTCAAAGCAGCGACAGCTACGAGATCAGATCAAATGCCTTACAGGTTTGTCCAGCCAGGACTGCAAGATTTTCAGGGATGGAGGTTTCTCCACGCAACCTGCCTCCCATTCTCAATTATCCTCAGAGATATTTTTTTCTTCTTTAAATCCCGCTGGAACCCCCTTGTTTCAATTCATGAATATAGTCTCTCGTTCTCCCACCAGGTAACTCGGTAAAGATACTACGGCTCTGTCTCCTCTGTAAGGTCCTCTCTGCTGTTGGAAAGCTGCTATTAGATGCACCTGAGCCACCTCTTCTCCAGCTTCAACAAGCCGAGGCTCCTCAGCCTCACAGGTGAAGTGCTTTAGCCCCATACCATTTTGGTGGCCCTCCGCTGAACCTGCTCAGGTGCATCAACGCCTTTCTTCACTGGGGAGCCCAAATCTGGTTGCAATACTCTAGAGGCAGACTAATGAGTGACAAGTAAGTGGGAGTAATTGTAAGGTTAGCTGCAATTAGTTACCCGGTAACAACACCCCTGGAGGCTATCCCTGATTGGGCAAAGTCTCAACCACTCCTGAACCTGGAGCTGGGGTGATAGAAGGCTCCTGACACCCAGCAACTGGGGTGAGTAACCAGCCAGTCCTAGAGTGACAGGTTTCCAGAAGGGTAGGAACTGAAGACAAAGAATAGAGGCTCACCTTTGTCTCTGGGGCTCTCTTCACCAGAACTCCCCCCGGCCAAGTCAGTAGCTGAATCCAGACATCCCCCTTCGGCAGAGGCCGATGCTGGACCCCAGGACTGGTCATTTGTATCTTTTTCTCCTACTGAGTGGGAGACTCTTTCTTACTCTCTTAAGCTGGCAATCCGTTGAGTGGGACGAGACCTATTACCCCCACCCTGCCAAGCCAGAATGGCTAATTTATCTATCCTCTCTCTCACCTTTTCTTTCTCTTTTTCCATTTTCTGTTTACTAATATATTCTCTCTTGCCAAGCCACTATAAAAATCGTATATAGCTTTATAATCACACTAACATTTCTGTGAGTAAAAGTTTCTTTACACCAACGGGCCTTGACTGTGTGGTGTCACTCCTTCCTACCATGCAGAGAATTCAAAAGACCACCTACCCTAGTCCAGGCGAGCTGGAATGGGACCTTACAGTAATTCCTTTTCTTAATCTGTTGTCCATGCTCATCACAGCCAAGTAGCCTGTTAACCTTCATCGCCGCAATGCACGCTGCTGGCTCACGTGCAGTCTGTTGTCCACCGGGATGCCAGGTCCCTTTCAGCAGGGCTGCTCCCTGGCCAGCCAGGCCCCACCTCGCACTGCAAGAGGGAGTTACTCCTCTCTAATCTTGAACTCTGTGTGTGTCCTTTACAGATCTCACATGGTGCCTGACAGTCCACTCTTCCAGCCTAACTCCCAGCGAGTGTCAGCCCAGCTTACAGAGCAGATCGAGCAATTTCATGAAAGGCAGCAACGTGCATGACTTACTCTTGATAAATCCATGCTCGCTATTCCCAAACGCCACCTCCTCCATGTCCACACCTCTTCTGTTGATTACCTATAGTGATGCCTCTTGCTAGTGTGCCAAAACACCTGGGGTTTCCTAGTAAAAGTCCAGCTTCATCAGGTTACCTATGCCAGCCGTCATCTCGCTTCAGTCTCTTGTACCCTACCATACCAGGTTTTTTCGCATAACCCATTCTATGGAGAAACAGAAGCCTTTTCATCTCAAAGATGAAAAATAACATTGAACAAAGATGTTAAAGTCTTCAAAATAGGCATAAATATCCAGGTTTTAACTGCCACTGCCAGCTCAGTAATGCAGCAATGTTCGTTTGAGTCTTCAGCAATTTCATTCCTGACTTTAGCTGAGCAAGGCAAGCCTTCAAAGTTTTGAACAGTCACAAAAAAAAAAAAAGGTAAGATATTTTCTTCCTGTGCTCTTAAGATCTAGGAGAAATACAACATTAGAACTGAAAAATGTTTCCAAGGCTAAGAAAAATTATTCATGACTTTTGCTTGTATCTTTCTTTGGGGATTCCCTCAGGAATTTACACAAGCTGGCAGAACTTGATTTTATTTTAAGACACGTGGAATGATAAAACCTGAAGTTTTCAAACTCACGGGAGAAAATCTGACAAAAATAGGAGACTTACACGATTTCTCTCTAGGGACTTCAGCTGATGATCAATTTCTTTCAGACGATTTTGCTGATCACGTTGCTCCTTATTGTCTCGCAGAACCTTTTCACCTGGAACTGCTTCTAGGCTTCGGTTCGCATAAGCCAGAGACTCCTGACAAAAAGAACAGGCAAAAATGAAACATATGACTGCACATAGCTTGAAAGCCAGACAAGTGTTCTGATTTCTGTCAGGAAAAACCACTGAAATGTTTAGAATAATGTGTGAATTTCACATTTGGCAAATGCATGATTTTTATTACGCGCATTTTCAAATACAACAGCTAAACAGTAGGCTGGACTTATTTCAATAAAAGAATTCTTCCCCATTCCATTTTAAGAGGCATTTCTTAGTCTCCAGAGCTAATACTTTGATGCTTAAACAAACAATAAAATTACTTTAAGAATCGGGGAGACTGAATGAGGAGTTCAAAGCTTGCTCCTTTTAACTCCTGGGTCAGAATTAGATCAGAAGGGAAAGGAAGAACTGAATTGAAATGACAGTAGGTTTTGTTTTCTAGATATCACAGTAAACGAGAAATAACCCTCTCTAAGTTGCCATTAGATGCACAATCATTATTGAAGATTTGGGCTACACCGTCTCACATCCTTCAGCAGCTTTGGATCAGATTCTGAAGACTGTATCAATCCTGAATACATTTAAAGTTCACCATAACATTTAATTTAGATCATTAAGAATGACAAGTGTTGGCAAAATAGTAAAGTTACGTTGTAATCGAGAAAAACCAGGGCTTTTTCTTGCAAAAGGGTCCTATAGAAGAACCCAAGGAATTCAAGTAATGGTGGAGGGGAAGAAAACAACCCAAAAAAAAAAACCCCAACATCTCTGTTAGTCCAATTCAACCCAAAGGAATATAAGCAACCGTTTAATAAAACCATAGCCTATTCATTATTATTTTCAGAAGCAGGTCAAACAATCTCAGTGAACACACACAGGGAAAAGAATTTCAAGTAGCATGTCTAACTGAAAAGAAAAAGAACCTTTGCAATTTAACATTCAATGGAAAACTTTCCAAATACAGTATGCAAAAAATTGTGAGCATCTGTAAACAAACTTTTCTAAATATCAAATCTATGAGTTCTGACATGTAAAGCGAACTATTAGATACCTGAAAATAAACTTATTTGAATATATATTTACAATCAGCAGTAGCTGGCAGTACACACCACTATTAAATTTTCCTATAATAGACAGGGATACAAACAGCATCACCTGTTAATGACTAGAACCTCTCTAAACTGGACTGAAGCTTAATGTGGGCCACTTAAAGCCAAATTCTTAATATTGAGTGCCTAAAGCCAGTCTTCTAAATACAGAGAGGTTTTAATTAAATATGATGCCCAATAGTAAGATATCTGCTTGACTGACATCTGTACAGGGCAGAAAAAAAACAAAGGACTTATTTAAAATTGTGTTTACAAACACATGTAACAAGGACGTGACCTTTCTATCTGCAATATAACTAAAGAGGTTGCAAAGCAGCTCAAAATACAGGAGAAGCTCCCTCTAACAGCAGAAATTGATTTCACATGGCTTTGTTCTTCCAGTGATTTTAATGCAAGTGGAACTGTCCATGGCAGGGTGGGGAGGAAGATGATGGCACCATATTTTTTTTTTTTTAAATTATGGTTATTTCTGCAATTACATTTCTAAACCCAGTCTTTTGATGGGTGCATACAGAGAGACATTGCCATGTGAGCAGCTGCTATGGATCAGAGTTGCAGTTACAACTTATTTTAAAAGGCAGTGTTATGAATACACCTATAACTACTGGTACCGAGAAGTCACTACATTCTCTATTATACTTGCCAGTATTTTATTTTTGAGGTTGTATGCACGGACTGCTGGTTGACATTTTAATAGGAACTCCACCTTCAATCAAGAGCAGAGCTCAACCTGCAAATGGCATCGCTGAAAATATTATTGCTGCAATATCAGCTAGATTTAAAAAGGTGACGGTGAGAGGAGTCGTAAAATCAAGAAAGTTACTGCCTCAGAATTCTTTACTTTCTTTTCCACACACGTTTCTAAAGCAAAGCTTTATGCAGGTCTCTGTCCTAGTCTTTCAAATAGTTTCAGGCATACGTGTTCCATTTTTACAGACAGCTCAGCTGCTGCAAGCACTTAGGAGCAACCTCTTCAAACTTCAGGAAAACTATCCACCAGAAGTTACTCTTCCTTTTATTACGCTCAGCATGTTTTTAAGCCCAGTTGTTCCTCTAGTAAGGCAATACTGTTCTACTGAAAGAAATTCTTAACTGGGATAAACATGATGACTTTATTCTCCATCAGCTTTTCTTGAATATTGCTCTCTGCCATGACACCCAACCAAGTCTTAGCAGAGTGCTGGATAAGACCTGAACTATGAAGATTTACTAGAAAAAGTACTTGTTTCAACATTTCTCCAACATCATCATCCACAACTGACACAGTTCTATTTAGATGAGATGGTGAAGAAAATGGTTACTCTACTCTTCTGATGAGCGTGATTTTGCACACACATCAATCACATTCCTTTTTTTGTTTGTTTTTTTGTTTGTTTGGTTGGTTGGTTTTGTTTTACAAACTGAAGAACATCTCTGTAAGTCACTCCTTGCCCAGAAGTCATTCTACACTTCTGAGCATTCTGATAACCAGTTTTCCATTTTTTCTGTACTGGTTATGAGATCCAAGGCCCACAACTGCACAAGTCAAGCTGTATGGTGCACTACAGATGTGTACAGCAGCACAGTGATGCTCTCTGCTCCATTTGGTCTTCCTTTCATAATTATTACTAATCATCTACTCAATATCTGACCACTACGGAGCACTAAGCTGCTGCTTCCACAGAAATAGTTCTTACAGCCCCATTTCTCTCATCCCTGAATAGCAACTGATCAGAACTCACAACACCTAAGCAAAGTTAAGACTTTTCCCCACTTAATAATTTTATTATTTTTCTCAAGATATCATGAAATAAATGTAGCAAGTATTACATAATGGAAAACATTTTATTGTCCATGTAGGTAGTGGAAGTCCATTTGAGATTAATAAAGGTCTAAAAATCTTAAAGCTGAGGTAGAAAATAAAAACTGTTAGATGTTAACAAGGAAAAGTAAGTACTTAGCAATAGCCAAAGCTGAAATGATCATAATGCAAAACAGAAATATCCAGTATCTGAAATGGATAAAAATCATTTGTTGCACTCCCTTTTCCCCAAAATTATACAAAAAAATAAAATCAAAATCCCACCTAAAGAAAGATCGTGTCTTGAGCCACAAGACTGGCTGATCAGCTTATTAACCTGCTTCTAACATGCCCCGAATTTGACACCTGTCAAAATCATCTTCACTTTTGCTGAAGTGCAGCCATGGAGTTCAGGCAGTCAAAGAATCCATTAATTGAAACATTAGTGTCTCTTCAAAATATAATTTTGAGTATTTATTTAGTTTTAAAATGTTAAACTTATCTTATTGCCGTTATTGGAAAATGGAATATTTTTCTGATAGAAGAAACCAAATTACATAATCATCGAGGTAATACACAACATTAAGGTAATTAAAAGACAATCAAGCAGACAGATATTATTCTTTCTTTAAACATCTTCTCCATTTCCTTTTATTTTCAGGTAGTTTTCCAGTTTTTCAAGCTGGTAACTGTACTCATCATACACAGTCTTCCACTTCAGATTCTTCATCCTACCATTTTCCCGTCTCTTCCAGGATTACATTCAACTGAATTTGTTCTTCCCAAAAAATATTAAGTAAGACAGAAGCATTTTTAAATATTTAATAAAGCTGGCACCTGAACAAAGAAATGTTTCAGAGAGAAACACAGCCCTGATGAGAAACATTTCCACGTAAAAGAGAATATGAGTCACGGAAAGGCATTCTGAATCCAGCTGGACTCGCTGCGCAAGAAGAAGATTCTGTATGCTCCTCTGCACCAGCGCAGCTACGGTACTGTAGGATAATTAAAGCCAGTTGCTACAGATTTCAGAGGCAGAGCACAGCTCTGTAAAAGTACCTACCAGTGGCAGAAAGCAGCTCTCCCACTGCGCCAGTGGTGATTAAGTGCCTGCATTTTGGAAGCTGTATCTAACACAGTTCTTGGAAGAAGAGAACGTGCAGCATTATGATGTGCTACTCTAAGTGGTTTAATCACTTCTAAAATTCTAAATGAAAATCCAAGCAGATAATTTACACAGCAACAGCTTTTCCCCAACGCTCTCCATCACTAATGCTCTGTACCCTACTCGACCACAAGAGATCAAGTCCAAGTCTCATGGAAATCAGAAAGAATTTCAGTGCAGATTTTTAGAAGTAAGATTAATGTCACTGAAGTCAGCCAGTTCTCCAAAGGAAAGAACATCGATGTTCCAAATCAGACTTGTATCCTTTAACAATTAGACTCAATCAAAATAAATTCTGTACATTCATGAGGGTGGGGGTTTTTTAGCCCTCTTCTGGCAACTTAATGGAAAAAAACCCAAACTATAAAAAAAACAAACTCCTAAGAAACAAATATTGCAGTACATTCAAATTTGCATTCCATAGCATCTGTGCCAGTATCTTTATCGAGCAATTAAGTTTACAGAATTTACCTCAGTTATGGGAGAAGCAGTGATACAATCTAAGATGAAACTCTGAACACAGTAAATCAACAGAAGCTTATCTGAGACTTCCACAATACCAGATTACCACTACTGGTTTGGAATGCTACAGATCCCCAGTCTCGCCAACAAATATTTTGTCTCTCACAATGTTTAGAGAATATATGTGAGGGTGAAAAACCCAGCATAATTCCTGCATATTTAATTCCCTCTGAGTAAGCTAAAAGCGTGTTCTAATTGGTTTTACAGGAGATAACAGCCTTCCAGTGCTGATAGCTAGGTAACTTCCTCATTTAGATGCTGTGGTCGGCTGAAGAAGCAATTGAAAATCTTGTCATTAAACACTTGAAATTAAATCCAAGACACGATCTTCTTTTAGAAAAAGCACCATTCAATTAATTCCTTCAGACCCTTTCTGGGTAGGTATCAGCTGTCATTGATGACGTTCCAAAAGACATTCAGTACAAAGAATTCTCATATTTCTCTGCCGCCTGCTTATTTTCTGATATCAGAATTGATGCTTCAGGTTTTTTTTAAAAAGCAAATTCATTAAAAATTCCAATTTACAACAATATTAGAGGATATTGATCATGATAAACTGTTTTAAACATTAAAAAACCATGAGAAGAAATGAACTTAAAACAACTACTTTTAAAAAAAGAAATAAATGGCATTTTTCATACCTTCGGACAGGAAGCTCTCTAACTCAAAACAGTCACTAATTTCTTAGCTACTGCTGTTTTTGTAAGAAGCAACCATTAAAGGCATTTGAAAACAAAAGATGTAGAGAATGAACTTGCATAAACAGTCAGAACTTGATCTGTTGTATTCCTATGTATGAATTGAAGAGTGATTTTTTTTTTTAGTCACCAAAAAAAAATAACCAAGAGCACACGGGTTAGGCATAGTATGAAGCTTCCACAGTAAGCAATCAAATTCCTGAAAGTTGAGACAACTATTTTCTCCTTCACTTACCATTAAAAAAAACCTATCAGCTGAGATTCGGTGTAAATATAAACAAGCCCAGTCGTGTCACAGTGCCAGATACAATCAGATTGCGCCTAACCAGTCAGGCCTCACAAAGAACTTAAACAGTGACTTGCCTAAAGTCTGGATCACAGTGAAACTGAGGCACCCACTAGACCCCCTGTGTTCTGCTGAGAGAAACAGCTCTGGACATGCAGAGAAGCAGGAACGAAGGGACCTACGGCGTTTTGGAGTCAGCTGGGAAGGCACCTGGAAATCAAGACACTTCTGGAACTACCTAGCTGCAGAGTGTGAGGGACTGCTCTTGTTAGTTTTTTTTTTTTAATTAGTTCTGCATTTTTGCAGTTAGTGACCTTCTAAATCTGTTTTTCAATAACTAAAGCTTCCTACTCATTTCAGCTTATATTTATTCTGTTTAGCTCTTTCTCTAAATTTAGAAAACCAACTCTACCCTTTGGTAGCTTTCATTAAAATGACTCACGTGTTTATCTGAACAAAACAAGAAAAATGACAAATGGAATCCTCTAAGTGTTTCCTGGAACTACCATGTCTGAAAGCCTTTTATATGCTGCAAAACAAAGGTGAAGAGTAACTGCTTTTTACTGACGAATGGTAATTTATCACAGAATCACATAATGGTAGCGTTTGGAAGGGACCACTGGAGATCATCTAGCCCAACTCCCCTGCTAAGGTTGCCCAGGATGGCGTCCAGGCAGGTTTGGGATCTCTCCAGAGAAGGCGATTCCAGAACCTCTCTGGGCAGCCTGGGCCAGGGCTCTGCCACCCTGAGAAGTTTTTCCTCATGTTTATGTGGAACTTCCTGTGTTCCATTTTGTGCCCACTGCTCCTTGTCCTATCACTGGGCACCACTGAGAAGAGGAATGGAGTTAATTATCTCTTTTTGGTTGTTCAGTTTAATATTATTCAAAAAGATAATACATTACTCTAGTTTTTCCTCATGTTTATGTGGAACTTCCTGTGTTCCATTTTGTGCCCACTGCTCCTTGTCCTATCACTGGGCACCACTGAGAAGAGGAATGGAGTTAATTATCTCTTTTTGGTTGTTCAGTTTAATATTATTCAAAAAGATAATACATTACTCTTCAATAAGCGTACATGTAAACGCGAGTTTCTAGTCAAATACTCCCGAGCTTTTACCCGAAAAGGAAGCAACAACCACCACCTGGACAAACGTTCCCAAAGAGAGCGTTCATTACCACAGGCAGTGGCACTACCTTCAAGCTGTACCTCTGAACTGTGAACACAAGCTCCAGCAGTCGTGGGCAAGCTCAGCTCCACCAACCTGCAGTTACTGGTAACAACTCTGTTACGTAAGTGATTACCCACTAGAGGGAGTCGCTGTCTCACACATTAAATCCCAGTTGGTGAAAGATCATCAAAACCTGACTCCTCTGGAACTGTCAGAGCAACAGAACTACTACTATGGGTAGACCAAAACCTGAAGTTCAGAAAGAATTCACTACAAGAAAGTGACATTAAAGTGCTCATTAGAAAAAGAAAAGAACAAACCTCCCTGGTATTTTACCCGTTCAAAGAGATGTTTCTTACACACCGGGAACTGAAAACACTATTTGCCAGTGTACACTCCTACAGAGCCCCTGATACACAGGTTCTGGCTACGGACAGTAAATTTTACAGAAGTAAACATTGTTTTGCAAATTAGTGCAAAACAGGAATTACAGTATTTTATGTCATATTTTCCCCATTGTGTCAGGGGCAGCAATACTGGGGCGTGGAATAAATTGGAGTCTTCTGTGTACAAAATTTAAGCAATCATTCCTCAATGCTGAAGGTTCTTACTACCACTGGCAAAACGGCAAGGCCATTAAAAACAAGGGACATACAATTTCAATTGATTTTCTACAGTCTGTAACACTGCTTATTGGTTTTACCTTTCAGATCGTAAGTGAAGAGGTACTTTTGGAACCCTGAGCTAAGAAGAAATCTAATTCCAATTCCCAAAGATGAATTATCATGGGCAATGTGTTATTACGCTGACAAAACCGAGGCCCTCAGTTCAAAATATCCGAGTTATCAAATCCGGCATACAAAATTTCTTGTTGAAAGTGTGGAATGAACAAGTGATAAAAACCAGACAGTCCTTGAATTATATACCACACAACACTGCAATGGATTATTTTTCCATATGATTACTATAGCCAAAGATTTCACTCTACTCTTTAACGCGTATACTTTGAGAACAAATAGAAGACGCTGAAGAAAAATGCAAAAAATACAAATACAGACACACACTGTATTTTCATTTACATCAACACACACCACGCATTTCAAACATGAAATCTGCAATGTAAACTCTGTTCTGTAACATACCTGATAAAGCTGGCCTGGAGATTTTGAGCAAGAGCTGGAAATAGCAGAAAAATCCCCATCAGACTGTAGTACTTGAAGCTTAATGTCTATCTCATTTAGGTGGTGAAATTCCATTGGTTCAGGTGTGTACCCTTCTCCTGGTGCTAGCCAGCAAGATTCATCCTCCTATTGAAAGATACAGAAAATATTTAACCTTTGTTCCCAAAGAAAACAGAGTTTAAAGGCAGTCATACATCAAGAGTATTTAGTTTTCAAAGAAACCATACTTAAGAATAAAACTTCAGGTTTCATCTCTCAGTGCAGAGCTGAGATCTAACAAATATTCTTGTACCTAGTGGCACACAGATATGGACAGAACAATTAGAGGCATACACTTTTCATTTTTAAATATAACCAAGCAGCAACTTAAATAGACTTAAATATATATATATTTATTTTTAGAAACGACATGCATTGTTAAAATGCAATAGCAATAAATGCGTTCACCTAAACAGACTGCTGTTATTACTTTACTTCTTTCTACAAAAAGTCAAAAGCCTGTGTCCTCACTGATTTGGAAACCCCGAAATAAAATTGCTTTAAGTCAGATGCTCTGCCTCCATGCCAGCTGGCCAAAGAGCAATCAGACAGCTCCCAAGCTCCCCAAACGTTCTTGTGAAGTTATACGACTTCCTCGACCAAGCTAGCTGACACCCAGGAGAAGCACTCTGGATAGCTAACCCTTCTGAGTTAAAGCACCTCACTTCACAGCCTCTTAGCCAAGTTAGTCAAACTTCAAAAGAGTCTTATGCCACTCCATGCCTATCGCAGCTCCCACCCGTGGACACAAACTCTTCCCTTGTTGCGGTTTCCGCATTCAACACAGCGGTCCCGGCTCCCTTTTGAAGGAATAATTGTTTGTCATGGTCTAATTTGCCTATAGATCTTCTGTCCAGTGCTGCACGCTAAGCATCACTTTGATGCCAACAGGAAAATCAGTTCAGGAGTGCTGTGCTCCTTTGCAAGATAGTGCAGAGGATAGAGATGAAGAGGAAAGCATCTGGTAGATGTAGATCCACCAGTCCTAAGACAGAAAACACAAAAAACATGCTATAAGCTCACATTTTCAATGCTAATATTGAAGTGGAAAGGCACAGCACTCAAACTGAGCTAGAAGTGTCCTCAACATCATCCTAAACCAATGCTGTTACACCTTGCATCTCAGCACTCCTCCTCTGCACGCTCATTCTGGAGACACCATATTACAGCTTAATTCCAAGGAAATGTACAGAGATGACCATACAGCAAACCTGAGACAGTGAGATATTTTTTTGTTTTTTTAAAAAAAAAGACCACTGCAAGTCAACAGGCACCAAAATGAGATATTCTCAGCTACACTGAACACATCTTGACCAAACTCCCTCAACGAACTTGCATCTTGAAGTCTGGCAGCAAATGTAGACACACCTATTCTGGTAAACACTCAATCACACCCGCACAGCGGCACGTGAGAAGTCCAAATAAAGTGGAACATAATACCCTGCTCTCTACTGTCCTCTGACGGAGGTGGAAGCAGACTCCTGTGCAAGTCAAAGAAGGAAATACAATCAGAAACTATGTCAAATAGCACAACCACCTTCCATCTGATTAGAAGTCAAGAAGAGGGAAAGCCTGACCAAAACCAGGCTTGGAGCTGCAGAGGTTGATGCTATGGCAGCAGCTACCTGGAGCTAAATCTCAAAATGAGGGTACAAGACATCATGTCGCATGTGTGATGTATCACCAAAGAAGAAACCAAGGCACCCATAGGAAAGGAAAGGAACTGCTCTGAGGCGAGTAGCTGCTGCCCTTCTAGAGCCCCCGTATGTTATCACAGAAACTGCGAGAGACAGAGAGCAGAGTTCTTTTCCCGACTGCAACTGACACAACTTTTTCCTCTTGATAGCAGTAACACCTGACTAACCCACATGAATATGTGCTCCTAGTACAGAAAGTTGTGTATTACAAGTGACTTGACCCACTTAACCCAAACAAATGAGCTCATATTTACAAACTGATGCAAGTTCTCTACCTCAAGCTGGTACTCTTCCTCTCGCACTCGGGGAAGCAAGTCTGCACAACCGCCATTCACTGGGAGCGACAGTAGCAGATTACATGTCTGTCCTGACCACAGAGAAACAGCAAGTACAACCTTAGGAAGGCAGGACAGCAACGTGGAGGAGGACACAAGTGTAGTACTGGTTTCCTTTCTTTTTCCTAACAGAAGGCGGCCAGTATATTGCCCTAAGACTTCAACATCTATCTTGCAAGGGATTCACGTCCACTCCTTTACAGCTTCCAGATTAGTCCTCTGGCTATTCAAACAGCCACATCTACATAACAGGAGGAAATATCAGCTTCCAATTACAATACCACTGCTGTGAGGTCATCCCTGGTTCATCCCCTTTACCCTAAAGCACACCTATTATAATAGTAATAAAAAAAAAAGTCATCTCTTTTGAAACAAAATCAGTTCTTCTAATGCTTTCTCATACTTGTATGACAACACAACCAGTAAGCCTGACAGGGCATGGCCTAACTCCAGAAGAGCCACTCAGAAATACCTCTAGAGGCTTGCCAGCCTTGTGGAAGCATCTGTTCAGGTGAGACTGTGACCATCATAAGCATCCAACGTGGTACTATGCTTGTGCCACATTAACCACCCCCTAACCAGGCAATGAAGGGCACAGTGCAAACACACAAACTCTGCAGGAGTCAGTTAAGCTGCAGCTGGGCTCTTCAGCTGCACCTCAGTGTCTACATCCCATGCTCTCATATCCCATGCTCCAAGTATCCAAATTACTCCAGTAGTCACTTTACTCCAGGGTTAAATGAACTCACATATTCTCTTCAGTATTTTCAGTATGGGTTTGCTTGGAAAATAAGCTTCTGTCCAGTCAATGTTTCTGTATGTTAACTCAGAACAATACTTTCATAACAGCACAGTCAGTACTTATTACTGTGGAACATCTGAAACAAATTATACCCCTGCAGCTTTGACAATTTGATTAGCATGGATGCGTACTTCTAAAATATTTTAAATACCCATGTAACACTTTTTTTTTTAAGAAGTGAGAAGTGCTGTTTGGATATTTGACATATTTAAGTACTACGAGTCAAATGCAGTTATCTAATCCAGATTACACTACACAGAGGAATTCACGCAGCAGAGCCAGGTCTGCCTCAATGGATGCCCTCCAAAACATTACTTTAGCTAATGTGGTTGCACCAGCTTTTTAAAAGTCAGAATGAAATAAGATGAAAGAGGCCATCAGCTAGACTGTTACCTGGGCCAGCTTGAAGCAGACGAGATAGATTACTCATTAGCTGATAATTTCCTCATGATCTTTGTTATAAAGCAGCCACAGGAAATGCCTCACCCGTCATATAATTCAAATGTGGGACAGGAATCATCCTTCTCCAGACCAGACAGTTTAAATAACTATGTATTATCCTTTCTTTTATTCTACTTCGGCAGTAGATTTAGGAGCTGTTTTCTTTAAAGACATGATCTAGCATGGTCTAGGCTAACCCACAAATTACCACTCCCATTATTGTTCACTGTATCAAGAACATACAGCAACACACGTGTCCTGTGTACTCATCTATTTAATATCTGATATAAATAGGAAACCCTCTATAGATAATGCCCACATGATAGTGACATGTGCCAAATACTATATTTGGATCAATGTTACACTCCTCCATTGCCCTGAGGCAATAAAAGGTACACATTGCTAGTCATAACTTGCATTAGCTATTCAGCCTAAATGCCTCTAAATTTTGTAAAGGAAAGTAGCTTAAAGAAAACCCAATAACTACACATTGTGAGAGAAGACTTTTGCAATCTGTAAAACAATAAATTACTTCTAAAAAACCCCACTATTTGCTAGGTCAGAAAGCTATGGTGTTTCTTAACAGCAGGCTGTTTTAAAACATCTGCAGCTCTTTAAATGCTGACATGTATCAAATAAGGACCATCTCCTCGAACTGAAACATGTCCTTAATCAGGAAAGAACAGAAGAGACAGTATTCATTAATCAAACACCAACCTTTCCAACAAGAGGAGAAAAACAAACAAAAAACCCACACCAAAAAAAAGAAAAAACCCCACAACCCTCTCCCTGGTTTCTGCCTATTCAAAGGAAGTACTCTTGATGATGAAGTACTGTCAGCTGAACACCTCGTCACCTGTGCAGAGATGGTTTTGCCACTGCTGAGCAGTGAAGCAGGGTCAAGGCCTTTTCTGCTCCTCACCCACTCCACCACTGAGTAGCCTGGGGGTGCACAAGGAGGCCAAGCGTATCCAAGTGTTAATAAAATGAACTAAAAAGCCAATGAAACTCATTTTTGGAGCCAATTGGGTTTGTCCCATTTAGAATTACAATAAAAATAAGCCAAATACAACAGGACAGTACAAATTAAAGTTGCCATACCTCAAGACCTTGCAATTCAGTTCCATCTTCTGTATCTTTCAATAGTTCAATTAGTCTTTTCCTTTCTCTCTCAAGCATAACAATCTGGCTTCCTGAATCCTTTGCTAGCTGAAATATTTACAAATAGAAAAAATAAACAATCTCTAGAACTCCAATAGCTCAAACAGCACCAAAACAAAGTTTTAAAGCTCTGTGAAATTAACTTCCAAATCTGGCTTATTTCCATAATACAGATTTTCAGTCTGACAGAAAAATTTAGCAGCCTCCATACAAAAAGTTGATAATATTATAATGGTCTTTGACATAGCGGGGTGGCGAGGGGGATATTTTTCATCGGATGAAAAATCATTATAGCTACTAGGTCTTCTGGGGGAAAACAACTCCGTGAAAATCAAGGCATATTTTCTGACAGGAAGAATTCCTCTGTAAATCAGGCTGCCATGCAGGCTATACATGAACAACCCGCATACCTACTCCTTACCTATGCATAAGAACATCTTCCTTCCTTCAACTTAACCATAAAGACACTTAAAGAAATTCTTAGGAAATATTTGCCCTCAAAACAAGCTATGTCCAGGCACAAACGGAGCAGCTGAGTTTCCAGCACTCTTTTGCAAATACATAGAAGCAGCATTGTCCTCACCAACCCGAGCATCAAAGATAGTTCTCATCTTATAGAGTACTCTGCCATAACCAACGTTTTTTAACAGCAAGCTTTTTTCATATATGCATAATTAGCTTTTAATGCTCCTGATAAAACACCCAGCCATCTCCAAACTTATATACTAATGTTTAGTTAACATTTAACAAAATGTTAATCTTACCTCGATGTTCTTTTTAATGAAATCCTGATTGTTTTTACTTTTGCTGTGCGTTTTTTCTGCTTGACTAAATTCGTTTGTTTCTAATTCACTTGGGTGATCTGAAGTTTGAAGAAGAAAAGTTGCTCGGTCCTTTTGACTGAGAGCTGTAGTAACACATTCCCATTTAAATCTTTAACAAACATATGGAGTGACAAACTTTACATAAATAATGAAAACAGCATATAAAAACTGTGTAGCTACATTTAAAACACAACTATTGACAAAAATCTAACCTCATTTTTAAGCTTTTATTATATGAGATCGTTCACTGTTGTGAAGGCTGAAATACTTTTGGATTCCTGACCTCAAAAATGTTAAACATGGCAGCTTTAAAAGCCACAGCATTCTTTCAAACCCTATCATTGTTTCGGTTTTATCATCAGTACAAAACCAGACAATAATTTTTTTTAAAACCACAGAACTATTTGGAGACATATCAAGTACATTTTTTACAATAAAACAGCTGAAGAGCAGATGATTTAGCTGATATTATCATAACACAGCTTATAAAACAAATTTGTTTAAAAATAAAAACATAGAGCTGTAAAGCTATTAAACAGCCACATGATTATGTTGACAACATCACATCTATGTTTTGTTCAACAATGGGTTTCTATCCGTTATACAAAGATGGGCACATACTCTGTTTTTCAGAGACTTTTACCAGTTTTAAAACAGCAATTCCTTTACAAACAGGAAATATTTATCACGTTAAATAACAAGTACAACCAACTTCTAAGTCTCAAAAACTACTTCAGAAGTAGAATGGTAGTTTTTGCTTTTCTAGAAAGCAGAGATTTGAAAAATGGGTGGGGTATTTGCCTACAAAAGACTCCAGTTTAACATGTTAGAGAACAGAAGACGGGCTACAGAAGTTCACATTTCCCTTCAGACCGTGGGGAGGCGGCAGGCTGAGCCCCTGCAGCCCTCAGAGCTCACCAGTGGAGAAAAGTTCCATGCACAGCGTGCGGAGGAGCCCATGCTGGAGCAGGTCACAGAGCCTGAAAAAGGTCGTGACTCTGAGGGAGACCGATGCTGGGGCAGTTTATCACTAGGAGAACCACAGGCCATAGGAGACCCCACACTAGTTGGAGGAGTTCACGGAGGACTCTCTCCCACGGGAAGGGCACCGTGTTGCCACGGGGTAGGACTGAGAGGAATGTTTCCCTTGAGAAGGAAGGAGCGGCAGAAGCAACATGAAGCGGACTGGGACTGACCACAACCCACATCCTCTGTGCTGCTTCAGGGGAAGGAATTAACAAAGCCGTGCCTCAGAAAGAAGGAGGGTTGGGGGGAATGACTTATTTAAGATTCTGATGTTTTTCTCACTGTTCTACTCTGATTTGGTTGGTGATTTGGTTGCAGTTTTGTTGTGTAAATTGATTTGGGCTCCCCAAGTTGAGTCTGGCTTTTGCCTGTGACCATAACTGGTGAGTGGGCCCTCTCTGTCCTTTGTCCCGACCCTTGAGCCTTTTATTGTATCTTCTTCTCAGAGTGAGAAGGCACCTGCGTGGTGCTTGGTTGCCAGCTGGGTTTAAGCTGTAACAACTTATCAAGGAACTGGCTCATCAGAGAATTTAACTATCAATATAAACATGACAAGCTGTGTTCTGAAACGAGCAATACACACCAAACACCAACATAACATGCAACATATATGAAGCATGACTTTTAACTACATCTTTCTCTAACTGTAGAATAAGCGTTTTTGAGAGGGAGAACATCTCAGAACGCTCAAGTAAATAAGGGACAGATGTGGATCACTGGAACAAAAAATACACCGAAAAGTGCCATGGGTCAGTAAAAGAGAGACTGCAGCACAATAAATTTCACATACACATTTTGGTGGATTTGGAACAAATTTCAAAGATTTGTTATAAATCCTGGTGAGACTGAAGTAATATTATAAAACTAATACACACATTCTTCCTCACAAGTTCCTCCTCTTCAGAGTCTGCCTTTATGACAGCAGTTACACAGAAGTCCAAAAGCTACCAAAACAGGAAGTCTTAGCTATTCAGAAACCGTATCAAAAGCCTCTAGTAGAAATACAAAAAGAGTAATTTTTTGCTCATATGGTGTAAGTGATCTCTATTTCACGCGTTTCTATTTCTCCCAAAGTAGGAGAACATAGAACATCTCAAAACAGTGCAAGCAACAGCAACCCCCAACCATGCCTGTGCTGGGAGCTTGAGAAGTCACTGCTGTCCTGAGTACTGGTAATGAAACCTGCCATTGCTATTCAAGGACAACTCAGAAACATATTCAGTGCAACTCAGAAATTGTGAAGGTGAAAGCTGAGTTCAAGGTTCATTTTAAGGGAGGAATGAGGACGTATGATAGGAAGATAGAAATCAAAAGCACAGCACTGCTCTCCATCCCAGTGTGAAGAAATATTTAATGTTAAGGTCACATTCTGGTGGACTAAGAAAAGCTGAGGTGCCAGTTTAATAATTAAAACACACAGTCACATTCTAAAAAGAAGAATTCTGCCACCATCAATGGTTTGACCTTGAGGAACACCCATTTATTTTGTCCGTGTCATCCCAGCCAGTTACTGAGAAGATAGATTCCTTCTGTTTACATAGGATGGTAGATCACACAGAAATAAGCGTTTGCAGCTGACAGCTAGGGCAGCTGAAGCTATTCTTCTTATGTCACAGCACATGTGAGAAGTTACCCAACCACACAAATCTGAATTTCAAACAGGGAAAGAACAGAGGCACAAAAGCACAATTCCATTTATTTTGAAGTGTTGGACACACTACACTACTGCCAGTATCTGGATCCTCTATACAGTGCACTTGATCAAATGATGTCTAAAAGCATCAGAACAATGTTTGGGTTTTGCCAGGAAGTACTTAATCCATAAAAGCAACGCAGCCTTTACAGTAATCGGCATAGGAAAATATAAAATGAGTTGCCTGAAGATTTAGGTTTGTCACAACATCCATACAATTTCTCCTGAAAACAAAATAATTAAAGAATAGTTGAAACTGTATAGAGCACCACTTTACATTTTCAGGTGGTTTACTGAATATAAGCCTATTAAAGTCACAGTAGCTTAGAATAATAGCAAAGACAAGTTTTAAAAAAATTTCCAACAATCTTTAATATATTTCACAATGAATTAGTTACACACCTCATCATTTTGCAATAAGTTTTACAAACCTGAAAGTAAAAATTTTCTTAGCATGTTGAGTAAAATGTTTTAGATAAGTCATAAACAAAATTATACTCTTTTATAATTTGTAAAAAAATATAAGAACTGTCACCAGTCCACTAAACAACCTTGCTTTTTCTGATTTCACTGGCCTGGCCACAAAGGCCAAGCCTTCATCACCCACCCACTGTACGTGTTGTGATGCCGTTATCTAGAAATACAAGCTATAAAATTAATAGAGCTTACCCTGATTAGGTTGGGGTTTATGGCAATCGTAACGTTCTGGATTAATTTCTGTGTGAAATACTGAAGTATGTATTTCAGCATCTTCAGCACCGGAGGGATCTGCAAGGAATTTTTTCAGTAAAATGTAATTGATGTGTATTTAAAGAAGAGCTAGTATAATGTGTATCATACCGTAAGATCACCACATGAGAGTTAAAGAAATTTACTTGGATAAATCACATAACCATTTGTCAAGAAATAAAGGAGCAGGAAAAGTGTAAGCTGTGTCTCATGAATAATTACACCGTTTCATATGGCTGTGTTTCCGTTTTAACAACTACCGCCCATGCAGGACAAATAATTACATTCCAGACAATACAGCCCAAGGCCCTGAAGTTCCAAAGCTTCTGCATACACCATGTGGCAACTGGTCTCAAATTCTGAATGACAAAAAAGTATCCAGGCTTTCACAGCTGGTGTCTGCCTAGCAAGAATTATTAGACTTCCAAAGGGCTTAGGGCAAAGGCATAGATTAGAAAAAAAAAAAATGTTAAAACGTCCGGGCATGCAACAGTCATTTCAGTTACTCAAAAAAAAAAAAAAAAGAAATTCAGTCACGGTATTGACATATATCAACTGGACATCTAAGTTAAGGCATTAACTTGCAGCCCACGCACTTAGTACTTACAGAAAAGGACTTGTATTGCCAAGAGTCACATATATCACATGTGGAAAATGTGGGTTTTCACAATTACAAAAACAACCAACATCCTGTAATAATGAAGTTTCATGGCCTCCACTGAAAGTGTGGGTTTGTTACACGGAGCATAGGGGAATGAATTTAAGGCTGTTTAATTACCTCCTGATTTACACTTCTGCCATGAGCGTGTCAGAGGTTTCTTTGTGCCTGAGAGGCTGGGACACATAAGTGATTCTGTACCTGGAATTTGTGTTTGATTTTGCAGCCCTATTAAAAGCCGTAATTAAATAGCTCCCCTATATAATGTATTTAATAAAGCTCTTTATCAAATTCAGACTCTGAAAAGCAAAATATATGAATTGCATTCCATTTCAGTATCAACCAGGGCAGCTATCAGGGCACTCAAATAAAGAAAGAGGACCTGAAAAGGAAGGCACTAGTACATGACAGAAAACTCAAGATAAAGATCAAGCTGAAGGAAAAATATAAACCTAAACTATGCAGAGCTTTGCCAGTACGTTACACCAGAACCCCCACGATGCACATGAGCTCTACAGCAAGGAGTTACTTTTGAAATAAGTGGAACTGAAGCACGGAGTTAATGAACAACCATACATCCCTGCTTGACTGGTTTTTTTACCGTATCCTGACATCTACTGGAGACTTCGCAAATATCACCCGTACCAAATTCTCTATGTTCCTCCCGTAAGAACCCAAACTTCAGCGTACAAATAAAAGCAGGTTACCAGGTAATAATAGGTTTTGTTGAAATGTTTTAACCACCCATTGCTATCACTGTTATTCGCATCAAACTGAGATTTTTGTTCAGCAATAACCATTCAGACCTCAAACCCTTGTTCTCCTCCCACAAGAAAAAAAAGACGGGATGCACCCCAATCCTGTTTCCTTTCCACCGAGGTATACACACGAAGGGCAGGACGCAAAATGTGCACGTGATGCAAAACATGCATGAGAATGCCTGCACCGAGACAGAGTATTCAAACAGCAAATTTTTTAAAAACACTCTCAGGCAGTTTTAACATGGCATATTCTTGACAAATGCAGCCTGGTTTTGTTCCCCCGGCCTCTCCCAATAAAGACACTGCGAGCAGAATGCCTAGCTTGTTCCAGTGTCTCCCCCAGTAAGAGTCTAGCCACAGAAAGAAAAAAGGGCATTTAAAAAACCCCACTATTAGCTTTTTCCAGGTCCCCACAAGCGTGCGCTTCCTCTGGACGTTCTTGCATAAAGCCACCAAAACTTCAGGACGTGCTTCAACCACTTGCTTAACAGAACTGTGTCCTTCTGACTCAGCAGAGAAAACAATCACAAACAGTTTTTTAACTTTTCTTCTCTACCTGTAGTTTTACAGTATTGGTATTCACTGTCTCTTTTTGTTCCGTATCACATTCCACCTTTCTCTGCATCATTGATACTTGCTTACCTTCCCTGTTGAAGAACTCGTTCCTTCATTAGTCATTTGTCTGCTCTTAAAACACCAAATTCTGTAGCTGCATTAAGTGCTACTCGAGGTGGAAGTGATAGTTACTAAAAGACTAAAATGCAAATGTTTATTCTTACTGGTGTGATCATTGCCACTTTGAATATTTTTGTCTTCACTGTCCTATCATGAAACTCAGAAATTATCTTATCAGACCTCCTGCTTTTTTCTTCCTGAGAACAGCATGCTAGCATCATCTATCTTAAACTTTCTTCTCTAGAATTCTTAGGAAAAACAGCTGATTAAAAGACGCCTAAATTCATGTTTCATATTCACACCTTTTCCTCAGAATCACCCTGTATATTATTTGATGATGCCTTCTATTCAAATTCTCTCTCACGTTCAGAAACTTAAATTCTTTTAAAAGTGAATTACATGTCACTTAATCAGTATCAGATGTAAATGACCCATACTCTCTTCGGGATCACGGTCCACAGCCTGGGCTGTGCACGCATCTTCCTGTACTGTTTTCCAACATGTAACTCACTATCATAATGCGGCTCCACTCTTTTGGTTCTTCTGTTAACAATTCCTAAAAAGGCTCAGGATTTTCCTCCCTCCGGATCTGCCATGTTATGAGGTTCTTGCCATGGTGCTGCCATTGCTTCCTTCTCACTTTCTCTCCCACTCTCGCATGAAAATTTTCTCCAAGACATGTGTGGCAGGGCCCACATCCCCAGACCTTCAAAGTAACATTTTTAGGCCCAGTATTTTTTAACTGCCTGTCCTTCCTACACCAAGTACGTCAGCCTTGTAACTTCATAATGTCATTTGTTTACCAAAGCAATTCTGAATTCCTTGCTCATTCCCCAGGTGTTCCAAACTGGTAACGACATCTATTTTTCAGCAGGTTTCCAATCTTTGTTTTCCCTATACCAGCTATCATTACTTCAATTTACCAGTGCTACCACTTCCACGTCGTTTCTGAAATCATCTGTGCTTCCCATCAACTTCAAAAATGCAAGCCTTCCTCATCCTGGATTTCTACCCTTCTGTAGTAGCCAGTTCTTAGGAAAAAAATGCCATCTCTATAAACAAAACTAAAGTAAAACTTCTGCATCTGGTAATGCAAAAAGTATTTCAGTTAATTTTTCAAATATTCCCTTGATGTACTGTTACAGGCAAACATTATTTAACTGTAAAGGTTTGAAAGCTTTATTTTTATAGCATCCTACAAAAATGAGTATTAATCAAAATACTTTTTCTTACTTACCAACTGTATCCTGCCATGATGAGATCAAAGCTAAAAAAAGTTTTGTGTTTTCTACCTCCTCCTGGCTTCCAGTGGTTCCGATAGACTATTCGAAAGAAATAAAGCATAAATACACACATGCATGCATTACTTTAAAGTAAATACCTTAAAGGAAAACACACTGTCAGGTTATCAGGTCTAATGAACTTCAGACCCTACTAAAAATTCCTTGTTCAGTGGCAACAGTTACCGCTTCATTTTTTTCTTGAGGCTATCTGAACATCTCCTAAAGTGATGACAACTGCGTGGTGGAACTTTACAGTCTCTGTTATAAGCTGTCTGGAAACATATTTCACAAGACCAAGAAGTTCTGGATACAGATGGCTCCGAATCCAAATCCGCTGAAATTAGGAGATGCTGTCAAACCAACTCCAATCATGTCCTTCTAGCAACTGATAGTTGTATTCAAGCAAATTATACAATAGGTAACCTCAGAGAAAATACTAACCCTCATGTTTCAAGGCTTAAAGTGACATTTAACTTCTGGACACCAGGAGAGGAATAACGTGAAGGAATTTCTGCCGCAGTGTTCTATTGCCTTCTCCAGGGGGCATCTCTAACCTTCTCTAGTAATAGTACTGAAGTAGATACATCTGAGAATGGTCACACTAGAACAGAATAAAAGCTTTTAGGTTTGGGTTTGCAGATGTCACCTCTTGTGACACCTTATCATACCTGCAAACAGCAAGCTCAAACGTACAACTATGCTGCTAGTAAACCACACCTGTCAGCTGTGTATTTGGCTACTGGTCACATCAATTTTTAAGGGCCACAGCCTTCCATAGTCAACATGTATTAAAACCCACCCAAAGCTGCTTTTAAAGATTCAGTCAGCCAGTTGTGAGTTATTCAATAAAACAATGCACCTGTGAAATGTAATTCTGTAAGACAGTAAGATACACTATCTACAAAATAGGCAGAACGTTTCTAACCTGAAGTTCTTCCCAGAGCTTCGCCCTCATTTCTTTGCCTTGTTTTTTAATTGCTCTCTCCTTAAAGAGTTTTTTTGCCAATACTGTATCAAGTTTATTCATTTTCTTCATAGCTGCTTGAATCTGAGGCTCTACAACTGCTTCTTCAGAATATTCCAAGTTGGAAGTTTGGTGTAAAATATATTTGAAATCAATGTTAGCTTGAAACAATTCAACTTAAAAAGCAACTAAAAAGCAGCACAAGTAATTTGTTAACAACCATAGACAAAAGCACAATTATTCTTGAGCGTATATATTATGTTTATTTCTAAATCTGTTTGTAGCAGGGAAAATATAAAAGTCTTTGTAACACAACACTGACTCAAACTGTGAGCTGTAGCAGCTGGACATGGGCGGGTGGGGGGAGGAAGAGTCCTTCCATTTTGGACAAGCAATTCAATTCGAATTTATAACGGAAGAATGGCAACACCTCCACAGCATCAGAAAAAAATCACAGACAAAATAGGCTTAAAAATAAAAAAAATATATTCTACTAGTCAGGCTGAAGAAGTTAAGTTGAAATGTCATCCGTTAAAAAGAGTAATTCTGTGGTTAAGAGAAACTCTGTTTTAAATGTTACGGAAGTTTCAGTCTTGACTTGTCTCTCAGCCACACCAGCTTCTGACACTGCTTCTAGAAAAATGTTGTTTTGAAAATTAGAAATGGAGGAACATTATGGAAACAACCACTGTTTAATTAGATTTCTGTATTTTCTCTTTTTTTCCCTAAACCTGCGGATCACAATTTCTGTCTACTTTAAGCTTCTGCCCTTCCTATAGCATCCTCACGCTCCACCCTCTTTTCTGCTCAATAATATCAGACACACATAAATGGTCCCGAACTCTCCTAGAAGCATTAACGAAAAAAGAAAAAAGAAGTTTCATTGCACTGGCTGTTCACTTTATACACCTGAAAAGTAATACCTGCTCTTGCATCGCTTAGTTTTCCTCGGGAAGATTCACAGAATTTTGAAGTCTGTGTTTCAGCACTGTCATCTCCAGAATCTGAATTAGAGATACATCCTGAAAAAACACAGGAAAAGCTTTTCACAATAAAAGAGATGTGTGAAATAAATTTTTAAAGATACTGTTTGAAATGTTAACAATTAAGAGACCAAAATACAGGTTGGTCAGTTGGGGATCACCACAGAGACTCTGTAGTGGATTACTGTTCAAAATATTATACGTACTAGGACCCCAGGACTCATGCTGAACACAGGAGCAGGAATCACGGAGTTTCTTTTGACCCCAATTCTGTTATGAAATCTTACCTCAGCTCGAAGAAGGCACACAAACTTTCTGCCTCACGTACTGGCCTTTGCTTGTCTATTTTTAAGCAGAAGCTCTAGAAAGTTAATCTATTACCGATTACAGAGAATGCCATCTGAATGCCACCTACAAGTGCTCTCTTTAAAATGAGATACTGCATAATTATGTTTAAAGTACATTATTAGCATTAGCACTGTTCAGCTATTACATACTATAACTTAAACCACAATTGCCCATTTTTTAGCCATTATTAGGATACAAGGTTTCTAACAAATGACCACGATCTTTGTGAAAGTTTTCACAGAACACCTTATTGAAAACACTTTCCAACACCGTGCCATGGAACACACACAGATGGTTTCTCTGACTGATCTTTCAGGCCATCATCAAGGTGCAGGTCACAGCTTAGATGCACCACGGGACACGTGCTGTAGGGGCAATGGCAGTAATGCATTTCTTTCAAAGATGGACTCAAAATCAGGAAGAGAAGGTATTACTTTTGACAGCTCCTTCTCTCCTACAATTTTGCCCATTTGCATCCTCCTTTTCCTCTGCCAAGAATTTTACCCAAAATATACAAACATGATATTGTCCAGCCACAACACAGGGAAGCGTTAGTCATTCCCGCACCTGGCAAGTCCCTGGGGTCCAACGCACGCTTCTGAAGAAAGGTGGTCATGGTTTGCTGCTCTGTTCTAACTTCCTTGGCAGCAGAGTTCTCTCTGTCACCACCTTTGTTTTCTTCCGGACAGCAGTCTGTTAGACTGACTCTTTGATGACTACCAGCCCAACTGATAGGTGAACCAACCTATGAAAGGTGAATCAATTACTACCATGAAAGTAGAAATACTTGGGGGGAGGAAAAAGATAAGTGCAATAATCACATATTATCACAAAGGCTAGAATCTATTAAAGATACATGATTAAATATAAAGAGGAAGACAGTCAAGTTTTCCGGGTTGTAGTGCTGAGTAGCCCTTTTTGTCTCAAACATAAAAGTAACACAATTTCAGAAAAATGAAATTAAGCATCATTCCTTGCAGCTGTAAGGCGCAGCCCATGTCCATGAGCTTTCACATAACCCCTCAGCAGACCTTCAGAGCCCAAAACTCCATGCACAATTCTGCTTTTTTAGCTTCATCTCTTTGGCATTCTACCAAGAAGAATGAGGCGCAGCTTCTAACCCACTGCAGGTGAGAAGAATTACCTCTGGTGAACGTGGCTCTGCTGTCAGTATCTCCATAGAGGTATTTAAAGCTCTACAGCCAGGGGAAGCTCTTGAGCTAGATGTAGGCCTTAAAACCTTATCCAAGCTCCCCTTTGTACCATCCATCGTGACCTAAAAAAAGAAACACATAAAAAAACCTTTCCAAACTATCAGTTTCATAATAAAGCAACAAAAGCCCAGGAATATTTCATATGTAGATTAAACAAGTTTAAATCCTTTCTAGCAGCTCAATGTTGAGAGGTATAGACAAACTTGCCACTCCAGTATTCACGCTTTAATACATGTGCAAATACACGTTTATATCATGTGTTTAACACAGTACTCACATGTGCTTACGGCAAAGGAACTTCAAATGGCTCAAACCTCCAAAAGAACCTTCCAACAGCGGGATTGTCACGGCTCTTCTGGGTTTTCTTTTTTAAAAAACATGGGCCTGCAAAGGTAGCACCAAAGGACGAATGAGGGTGTTGTACAGACACCTCGAACCTATCAAACACAGCAGCCCAAAGCTTTTCCGTTCAGCGGTTCTGAACGGGGAGGGTTCCCAAACCCAAGCGATCACGCTGCAGGCCCAAGTCTCTTTTAACAACAGGAATACACACTCCTTCACAAATCCCGCAAGAACCCTCAGGAATTAGACACCCGAGTACATGCCACCCACTGGTAATTTCCAGAGATCCAAGTAAACAGTTTTTATCTCAGTGAGAGAAGCAGGACCAGCTCTGTCACAACGTGACACG
>NW_010387643.1:0-4297 GCF_000710305.1 Buceros rhinoceros silvestris
AGGGCCCGCTGCGGGGAGTCGCTTCACCTCTCACGGGCCCGGGCTCCTGCTGCCTGTCCCGGTCCCCTCTCGGCCAGTCGCCCCTGGGGCGGAGGGTCTCCCTCTTTTCCCGGCCCCTCCGCGCTGGTGCTGCCCACCGCCCTCCGACGAGTACCCGCCTCCCCCTGACCTTCCTCCCTGTTGGGAGCTTGCAGCAGGGCAGGCCTGCCGTGACCCAGTCGTGCGCCTCCGGGGATGGTGTGGTTCTGCGTGCCCTTTTCTCCTCCTGGGTCCAATTTTTGTTGGCGTTCTCCGTCTTTAAACTAGTGCATGATTAAAATGCTAAAACTGGGGAAGGTTCATTTCAAATGACTGCCTGAAGAGAGGGGACACATGTCAGCTTTGACGGGGCGCTGTGAACTGGCACTGACGGTGGTCCAGAGGCTGGTGAGGTGTGCTGGCGGGGCTGCGGCATCTCCTGCGCACAGAGCACCTGGACCCCAGTGGCCTTGCTGGTTGCACCTGTCTGTGCCTCTGGACGGCATGGACATCTTGAACCTTTCCAGGTATTACCTCAGGCCAGCACTGAGAAAAGAGCTGGCCGTCTTATGCTAGTAGTATTTCTTGGTCATTAGGTCATCCCTTCCTCACCTTTGTCAAATCAGCGTGAGATTTATTCTATATTCAGGCAAACCACAAGTTTTATAACTCAAGTCTTTGAGGACTAAACTGAATCTAAATTGCAGAGGCTGTGCTCAGAAAGTGTTTCAGGAACAGGTCTTTCCTACCTGTCTGTGGCTAGAGAAGACCCGTTCATCAGCCGGCTGACAGTTCTGCTGTGCCTCAGGAGCGGCAGGTGTCAGAGGGAGTGGTAATGAAGATGGTACTGAATATGTGATGTGCTCTTGCTAGTACCTTTCCTTTGGCTCAACATTTATAGACGGCTCTGAGGACGAAAGGAGAGGAGACAGCCATCCATGAGTATCTATTCAGCCAATAACTTTCTTGTCAGGCTCTGCCTCTATGTCACTGATTGCATTAATTTATTGCGATATTAGACCTTTCCTCCGCAAGCAGTGTGCAGCACTACTTTAATTTCTTTAGTGCTTGGGAAGTTACCTTTAAAATTTCCAAAACTGAGCCATCTTAAAAAAAAAATCAACCCCAAACCAACCAACCAAACTCAACCCCTAGATAACCAGTGAAAGCACTTACCAGTGATATGGTGTCACATCTGCCTTCTCCTGAAAAAGTGTTTCGTATTTTGAAATACAGCTGTATTAAACTGTCACAGAACTTCTGCAGGTTTCTTGTGCTGTTCTGTTTATACCTTATCTTTCTAGAAATCAGCTCTGTCAGTGGTGAATGCTGGAGTTCACAGCTGGAAACTTTAGGAGTAGAATAGAGACTGGATTCCATTTTTCTTATAGTTCTGCCTGTGTATTAGATACTCCTTGGTAGTTTCCCAGGTTCCTTCTCTTTATTTACTGAAGATATTTTAAATATCTGTTTTTCACAGAGCTGTCGGTGGTACAGGAATATTACTTGGCACTTTCAAAGAGTTTTCCAAGGAGAGAAGTGGGAGCTCTAGGTGGATCCTTTAAAAAGGCTACAGTATAAACTACAAAATCCAGAAAATATGTTCTGTGCAGTGTCTGCCATTTGTAGGAGACTTCCTTTGCTCTTAGTTTGTGGAGTGGTTCCTGTGTCATGCTAGCAGTAGATATTGCAGTTGTACAGAATAAGTAAGGATGGGAAATAGTCTATTGTGTCTTTTCAGAGAAATAATAATTTAAGTAGAATTCATAAAATCTGTTTAGTGATGGCATAGGTAAAACTGATAGAGTTTGTGGGTGTGTATCAGTTTGTTTCAGGAAGGTTTTGGGTAGTCCCCAAATGATGTGACTTTGCGTTTCCATGCCTCCGAGTGATCTTAATTCATACAAGACAGCATGGCATCTCTGCTGGTGGAACTTCTGCCTGACTTTGCAGAAGTTACTGAAATGTGGAAGACGTTTCAGCAATGAGTTTACTGAGTTTGAAATAAGTTGTCTTGCAGAATTCAAGAAGAAATGAGTCTGCACCAAAGCAGCCAGAAGTAGCTTGACTCATTGATGCGCAGTCTCTGGAATTTTCCTCTGTGTGGGCTGAAAACCTTTTTATTGTTAGAATGAATCTACTTCGGGTTACAAGCTTCAAACAATTCATTCAAATTATTCATGAAAGGGCTTTCAGATGAAAAACTTGGAAGAGCATAGCAGAAGGGAAAAGGTATATGCAGACATGCACTGTGGAACATTATGTGTATAAAATACACTTCTGAATGAGGCGATTTGTCCAGGCCCTAATCCCCCTTTTCATGTAAGGGGATTTAGGAAGTTTGTGAAAAGACTGGTTTTGCTGTTGTTTTGCATGTAAGGAGCCCGGTTTAATTTACTGATTTTTTGGAGCCATAGGTCTCAGTCTTATAAAATACCCAAAAAAAAAAAAAAAGTAGCAACAGGTGTATAGAAAACAGGTACAGGCCTTCAGTGGGAACCACGTCATCACAGCAGGATGTGGTATCCAATTCATTTTCATGATTGGATAGATGACTTGAACTTTGTTTGACAGAAACGGTTCCCTCTAGTCACAAATTTTGCAGAAAGCGATAATAATTTACCATCATCTTTTCCATTAGTATTTGCAAATAACTTCAGTTTTGTCCTACAGTTTTGATGCACTCCATCTTCATTTTCTTCGCATGAGGTTTTCCTCGTGATTGGTTTGCACGTTGCTATCAGCCTTTTTGAGGAGAAGGGCGTGCTATTTTTAGCTTCTTAGGCCTATCAGGCCTTCTTGGTGTTGCTGTTTTACGTAGCTTTAAACTTCATAACTAGTTTTATTAACTGGCATTTAGCTGTGGGACATCAGAATGCTAGTAGGTGGGTGTGCGAAACAAAGATGTCTTAAAATACCTCTCTCCTCTTCAGCGTGTGTATTTGCAGACACCGAGGAGCACTTCTATTTTGAGTGTATTTTATTGAAGTCACTCAATTTTTCTTTTAGTAAAGAAAAACTACTTCAGCCAAGTCGTACTGATGCATTTAGAGGTAAATACTTGAATTCTGGGAGAAGTGAGCTGTACTGGTCTTAAAACTTGAAGCTCAAGGTGGTGGTTGCTGTTGTGCTGGGCTGTTAGAGACAGCTGGAACCTCAGAACTGTTATGTTTTACCCCTCTTACAGTATTCCTGATGCTGAATGAGTTGCTTTAGCCAAGTATTACCTCCTCTCTTTACACGTGAGACTTGTGAACAGGCATTATTGTAATTGCTATTCTGGGCCTAAGGAGCCTGGGTTAATTGTTGTTTATAATCATAAGCTTCAGTCCTGTAAAGTGCGAGACTCTCCAAAAAAGCAGAGGCTCTAATGTACACTTTATTCTCACGCTGGCTGCTGGTGCTCTTGGGTAAGCTGTGCAGACAAAGTAATAGCTTTTCTCTGTTTGATGTTTCCTCCTTCACCCCTTCTTCATTCCCTTTCTGTCATCGCATCCTCCTTCATTTCGAAAGTGCCTTTGCACGTCTGTATGAAGATCTTGTGTTGCAAGTTTCTCAGGCATGTTTGTGATGATGATACTACAGTCTGTTTAGGGCAGCACGGCCTGGCAGGTGGTCTGGCAGGAACAACAGTTAGGGAGCATCTTTGCTGTCAGGCAAACTGTTCTCCTCACAGAGGTTATTTTTCATTTGTTTGCAGGACTTTTAAAGCATTTTCAATCACTGCACATCTGTATTTTTGGAGGGTTTTTTTGTGGATGTAATGCATTATTGTAAAGATATGTAAAAAAAAACAGTAGGAAAATGAGGAAATGTTAAAATGTTCACAGCTGGACTTTGGTCTTTTCCATACTTGTCTAGAGAAAAATTCAGTGTCTTGTATTTTGAGATGGATAAGCACCTGCCCAAGTTTGTGATTTTTAAATGCCAAATTATGTTGTTCTCATGCTTTAGTAAGAATTTTCTAAAGTATCTCTGCTCTTTAAAGTGGTTGAGGGTTGAAGCATCTGCTTCCACATTTGGTCCATTTGTATATCTTTGCAGTCATTTATCTCTGTAAGTTTTTCCATCTTTCAATGGTAGGACCTCAGAAGAGAATCAGGATGACTATTCCGCATGCAAAAGCTAGTGAAACTGATTTGTGCACTAACTAATCACCTGAGAAGAGTAGTATGTGGGAGACAACACTGGTTTTAGAAACGGCTTGTTTCAGCAATGTATAGTTCCCCGGGTTTTTTTTTTTTTTTTTTTTTAAATAGAGTTGTCCCAACACACATTT
>NW_010387643.1:4331-35777 GCF_000710305.1 Buceros rhinoceros silvestris
ATTTTTAATTCCCAGGGTTTTTTTTTTTTTTTTTTTTTAAATGAGTAGTTCCTCCAAATCCTCTTGCATGAAATGGCCTTAGTCTTTTGGATCGGTTTTCTACTAATCTTCAGTGCAGCTTTCAGTATCCTGTATTTTGGAGAGTTTCCAGTAGGTCCCTATCTCACTGGCAATAAATCTGCTACTTTTAATGAAATGAAGTTGGAATACTGATTATCTACACGTTCCCTACAGCTGTCTCTGTAATTTATAGATCACAAGACGTTACATTACCATTAGTCTGCTAGACCATAACCCAGGAGAAAGAAAAACATGTTTGAGATGCTTAAATATTCATTGGAGAAGGGACTGGAGACCAGGTAACCTCTCTAACTGTTTAAGTCCAGAGCCTTTCAGGTCAATGAATATTTAAATATATTGTATAAAAGGGAACAGTCTTTGCAGGAGGTCCTGGAAGTGGGTCACCCAAACACTAATATACTCTTGGGTATGGCTCTGGAAGGTGGTATGTGTTCGGGTCCTGCTGGGCAGAAGACAAATCTGGAACCAAGTCTGCCATGTCCTAAGTGAATAGGCATTGGATAAGAAAGGGCAGCACAACCGCATCGTCTCTTTTCCTTCTCTTCCTCAGTGGTTTTCAGAGTAGTTTGAGTTTCCCTGCCATTTGTTTTTGTCAAAACACCTGAAATACAGCAGCTGGTTCAAGTCTGTGTCTCTTTTGATCCTAAACAGATGTATGGTTTTTAACAGCATTTTCTTTTCACTTCCTTGCTTCAACATTGAACTGAAAATGTAGTTGTTCTCATAGTTCTAGCATGGATTTATGGCATACGAAAGAATCCTTTCCATGTGTTATCTTCTGTGAGATGCGTTTTTTGAAGAGAATTATTTTCACTGATACTGAGGAATAAGCTTATCCTGCAGTTTTAACTGGGGTTAATTCAGCTAGTGAGAAAATAAATCAGTAAAATATTAAGTTACAGGCTTTTGGTAGCATTATAAGTTATTCTAGTAGGTGAATCTGATCCCTGCCTGAGAGGGAAGGTAAAGCTATTGCGGACTGATAGCCCAAGCTGACTCTCAGAGGGCATTTTCTATTTAATAGTGTTGAGTGGTGTGAGTTTAGCATCTGTGTGGAGGGAGGGAAAAGATGAACTCCCCTTTCAGCCAGAATTTAGTTTAAGAAGTGAGTTCCGATTATATTGCAAGAACCTTTAATTTTATATATGTATGTATATGCACACATGTATTCTATAAAAAGTTTATATACTTATTTACAGGCTTAGGTATATATGTGTATAAATATATATTGACTTTGGTTTTTGTCATTGGGCATGAAGGGCCGTTCTCGTAAGGCTTCTGCCTCATTGCCATTTCTAACTCTTAAAACTAGGTCTCTTGAATCCAAAAACCATTTCCTTGGTCCTCATTATGTGCATTTGAACAAAACCCATCTCAGAGAGAAACAAAGATGTAGTATCCTGTAATGCATCTTAAATCCCAGTGTAACTCCTGTTGTTGCTTGTTATGTTTTAACGATATTCCCTAGGTAGGCCTCATTCTAAAATCTGAAGAAACTATGCGATAATAATCATAAAAGGAATTCTTACTAGTAATGGCCTTCTTTACAAATCAGTCTAATTTAATCTCCTAATTATGTTTTTGAGAGCCACAGGAATAGTGCATAAACATTTTGGATAAGACAAAGCATATGCTCATATAATGATGATTAAAAATACAGCAAACCCTTGCCCCCAAAACGCAGTCCGTGTCTTTTTAGCCTTGGGGAAAATGACTTTTTTAACTATTATTTGAAGTCTGTTGAAGCTATAGCTTTGAAGAGATGTTGAAAATACGATATTTAAATTCCAAGGTCATTGCTAATTCAGTTTTGATTTAATGCCTTTATCTGAGCAAACTGACTCTCAATGAGCGTTTTCATGCCAAGAACTCCATAAAGGGGAACTTGCTGTTGAAGCTGTTAATGGAGAAACAACCCTCTGCTTTAGTGATGGCATAATACTGTTTGCAAATACTGAGAGCAGGCTGTAGACAAAGACCCTAAATTCACTTCAGGATCTAGATTGTGATTGGTCTCATTTAAGAATGTCATGGCTTTAGGTTTTCATGGTAAAAATGGCTGTGGATAATGCTAGTTTCCCGCAAATCATGCTGTACTGAACTTCTATTCCAATCTAATGACAATATTGGAGAAAGCCTTCAGTCTCTGCAACCATTCAGTTCATTTTGTTGGATTTTTCCTTTGTTTTTGAAACCGCTTCTGATTCCCCCCGCCCCGCTTAGGATTAGAACTGTTTTTCATAGTCTGGGCTGTTAATTATTTCTAGTTGCTGTAGACCTGAACTAGCTTGCAGCCAGTAACACCATGCAAAGATTTTCCATTTTGTATGAAAATACCTTCTTTTCTTCCCCAAGCTACCAGTTTCTTTTTTCTCTTGATCCTGTCCTTGTTAAAATAGATATTACATATATATTGAAGGAGACAGACAATGCTTCATACCATCTGCTGCCCGTTTCCAAAGCATCTTATGAATGCATGCTTGCTTTGGTGTAGTATGTCTATGTTACCGCACAGAGATTCTATACCTGTGGCAGAGTGGGTGGTTTGTGCAAGACATGAAAGGCAATTGTATCAGGATTATAACTAGAGCTCTGAACTGTGGTTTGCACTTAAGACACTTTTTTTTTTTTTTTCCCCCTGTACTTCACAATACCAAACATTTGGTCATGGTTGCTCTCTGAAAGGTAAGATCTGCACAGCCCTTGCTTTTTACCAAAGGGTGGAACGTGACCTGCCTGTCTTTGGATATAGCTGGTCAACAAGATGGAGAAGATAAGAGCTGAGCTTTTGGATTTCATAGATAGGAAAAAACGCTGCCAAAATCTGTAAGCTGAAGATGTCTGAAAAATAGATAACACCTAAAATATTTACCACTTCTGAGTTTTCTTCTCAGCAGGATGACTCTTGAAAGCCTAACTCAGAAAATGTGGATGTGGTATGCAATTTTTGCTGTCACTTTATGTTTGCCCGTCACTTTAGGAAGTGTAGTGAATTGAAAGTATTTTTTTCAATTTTTACATCTAAGTGCATCTAATGGGTCGTGATTATTCTTTTTCTAGGTACACGAAACTTGGCTATGCAGGAAATACAGAACCTCAGTTCATTATCCCATCATGTGAGTAATTTTTTGTCTCTCTGAATCTTAATATACGCTGTTATCATTGAGCGCTTTCATGAGTAAATGACGCGCTTTCCAACTCCCAGCTCAGCTTTGCTAGTCTCTCGTCCATCTGGGAAGTGATACTCATTGCGTTAGCATCTTTGGCTGGAGTGTAGCTAAACAGAACTCCTTGTTTGCAGTTAGCTAGGACTGTTGCTCGTTAAATCAGCTCTTGGTTGCTATGACAAAGATGGAGAGAGCTCCAGTCCAATTTCCTTTTTATCTCCATTATTTTTCTGCCAGGACTCTTGAGTAGACAGAATGCAATTTACCTCCTGTCTACCTGACTCCATGGTTACTGCCCGGATAATCTGGGGAAGGCTTCCAATCAAATTAAGTACTAAAGTGCAGGTGGTGTCTGCCTTATTTACATTGTCTGGGACTGTAGACAGTTTAATATTCAAAAAAGTTGTTGCTATTAGAAAATGTTCTTTTTGGGCATGTGTTTAGCAATTAAAATGGTTTTGCCCATTTCACATGCTTTTGTTGAGCAGATTTACTCTTAGGTTTTTTTGTATGCCAAACTTGTTTTAAACATTATACCTTTCTGGTGTCCTTGATTTAAATTGTTTTCTTAGTAGTTGCTCTCAAATGCTATATATATATTTATAAATAGTAGCACTGACTACCTGTTTATGTCTATAATGACATCTATTATCTGAGTTACCTCTGCTTACGTTAATCGCTGTCTTTTACTTTTTGTGCACTTCGTCAGTTGACTACTTATTAATGCATCTAGACTGCCTTGTAGCTCCTCACAGTAGAAGGTGTAAAGATGAGGAAAAAAAAGATATTCAGTGGCCAAAGAGATGGAGGGGGGACCAGCTCTTTACCAGATGTAGTTGCAGTACTGGTAATATCTTACTATTTTAAGTATTGGAAAAAATTCAAACCTAAACCACTGGTAAAGATTTAAATGTCTTATATTAAAGAAGAGGAATAGCAGGAGTTCCCTCTGAATTTGTTTTAAATCCTCTTTTATAAAACTACAAACTTGTTGGGGCATACACGTGTATCTAAAAAATTGTTACCTGTCAGTAATTTTTGGTGTTGATAGTATTTGGTACCTTTGTGGGTGATGCCTGTCTACTCTGCATTTTCTTCTCTGTTATTTAGATCCTGATTATGACTGATTAAAAGAAAACTGTGTATACATAAAGTTATGTTTTAAGAGTACTTTATTGAATTTTTTTTATAGCTTGCCCCAGATTTGTTTTTTTGCTGTCTCATCTTCTTGCCTATACCAGCCCTCATCCAGTAATTTTAGTGCTAGTTGCAGCCTGCTAATGGGAAGTGTAAGTGTCTCCTTAAATTTCTCTGTAGCACTGCAAATTAACTTTTCCCCTTCCCGCTTCCTCCTTCACAAACTGGGATAATGACTCCAATACTTATTTCTGAAGTACATAGTTTATTTTCTTCTCCTCTTGTGCTCTTAATTCTGGAGTTGAGGCTCAGAAGATCATGTGGCTTAAAGATTATCTCTGGTGGAATGCTGCACTTGCACAGGTTTGGTGACTGCTGGAGTCTGTAGCAGAATGCATTTTTAGATTTTTTTGAGAGTTTTTGTTTACATTAATGAGGGATGGGTGACCACAATCCTGTGTGATGCAGTGAGAATGAACTCTGCTATACTGGTTTGTCAGTAGCTAGCTCACTAATTTCTACTGTCTGGAAACTATGCTTTCTATATTCCAATTTTTGTTCCTGGAAAAGAATCTTTTAAGTAAATAAATATTCATTACTTGGTATTTAGCTGTTTTAAATTTGTTTTGACTTGTCTGGGTTTCATTTTAAGGTATTGCAATCCGAGAATCAGCCAAAGTAGGTGACCAGGCTCAGAGGAGGGTAATGAAAGGCGTTGATGATCTGGACTTTTTCATAGGAGATGAAGCCATAGATAAACCTACCTATGCTACAAAGGTAATCATGGACTATTTCTAAGTTTTTCCAAAGTTTCACACTTTTATTATAAAATGTTCCAGGATTCCTTCATAGCCATTTAAAACACACTTGATGTTTTAAAAGAGCATTTTTGTTGCTTTTTAAAAACTGCACGTTTTGTTTTATGGCCTTACCATTTTTTGATTGTCTGTTTTACTAGTGCTGTCCTGAGTGATGGGTACTTGAACGCTTGTGTAAATATCCATTGATACAGTGCAGCTGTTCAGCTTTCAAAATTATTAGCTATGAAAATAGTAATAAACACTGAATATTTAAATTCTTGCTAAAAGTGTATCCTCTTGACATGGCATATGAGCTGGGGAATGTGTTGGAAATTTTTGCTTTAGGGAATATCACAATTGCTTGGTAGCAGGCTGTCTTCAGTGCAACTTTTTTGTGAATCATATTTTCCATACCCTAGTAAAGGACTTCTTGTACTTACAAAATGTTACCAGCTTATGAATTATGTGGAAAAAATATTTTATACATCCTACTGTATTCCTTAAATGTCAGCTGTGTTCTTAACATTGAACAAAATGTAAACATCATCCCTGCCAGAATTTTCATTGAAAAATATGTAGCCTATATGGTCTTTATTTCTTTTAATAGATTGGAAGGCATATTGAAGCCAAATATGATTCTTGAATTTATAAATGGTAAAATTTATACAAAAAGATACTAATACGTAGTACCTCAGTAGAGCGGTAACGGTATTAGGAATAGAGTCTGGATTCTGGCTTCTAATCCTGCAAGATAGAATTGCAGTTTGAAGTACCTGGGAGGAGAATATAACTTCAAGGAGTGTCTCAGAATTAGAATAGGTGAGTTAATAAGGTAACCATGAGATGAGGTGTTTTCATTCTTGCAGAAGACGAAAGGATTTGGGGACTTAGGCTATTTGTATTTCTGGGTTTGTTCATCTTTGCATAGTCTTGAGAGTTGACAAGTTTTCTTGCTTCAGTGGCCTATACGACATGGTATTGTTGAAGACTGGGACCTCATGGAGAGATTCATGGAGCAGGTCATTTTTAAATACCTACGAGCTGAACCTGAGGATCACTATTTTTTAATGGTGAGTTAATGGCACTGGGTAAGAATATTTTTGTAAGAGAAAAACTAAATGTTCCAAACCCAAGTAGCTCAGTTGGATGATTTTTCTTTGTACGCATCTTTTATTTCTTCAGCAGCCGGGTTCAGAATGGGAAGGAAAGTCATGTGTAAAGCTGCACTGATAATTAAATTCTGTTCGTTTTGTGATCCAGGCTACTTCAGTTTGGATTTTGTTTTAAAAGGCTTAAATCACCTTGTATAAACTAAATTCTGTTTGAAATTTTCTATTTTGAGTTCAAATCTCTCTCTAATTTGGAGAATTTAAAAAGTTTAATTACCATACCAAGCTAATCAGTGCGTGAACTGTTAAGACTCCATTGAGGTGTTTTTTTAAAAGTGTTTTGTGATCCAGGCTACTTCAGTTTGGGAACACACCAGAAAACAGAGAGTATCTTGCAGAAATCATGTTCGAATCATTTAACATACCAGGACTTTACATTGCTGTTCAGGTGAACTGAGTGAACATACCCTTCTAAAGTACAGTGCAGCTGCAGTGTGCATAGTCTTCTGCATGCACGTGTCTAAAATGTTTGAAACAGTATTTTCTGAGATTGTAAATTAGCACACGCTGAGTGCTTCTAAATATAAACTCTTTCTCTTGTAGGCAGTGTTGGCCTTAGCTGCCTCTTGGACGTCACGGCAGGTTGGAGAACGTACTTTGACGGGAATTGTCATCGATAGTGGCGATGGAGTGACCCACGTAATTCCTGTGGTATGTAGCAGAATGCAGTTTGAAATTATCAGCGGTTTGGGCAAGAGCAGGGTTTGTGCACTATAGATTTAATTGAGAATTGTCAAATGAAACGTTATTTTTAAATTTTTAGTGTTGCTCGGTTGTTTGGGATTTTTTGCTCCCTTATTGTTTTGAAAAATGTATTTTATTATGTGAACTTATCTGTGCAATAGGAAGGTCGAAGTAAGGAATTGTCAGTGCATCTTTTAGAGGCTATTTCTGTGTAAGACCTTGTTTTCCATTACTGCGAGGCCTCAGTTCTGGTTAATATTGATGCTCATCACTGCTTTGGGTCTCCTGCATGCCACCAATGTCTGACAAGAAATGTCCTAACTGTTTTGATGTCCTGCATTTTGATTGTTTAGTGTGGCTGATAAATTGTGCTTTTTATATGATTTTATTGTATTTTAGAAGTTAATGAACAAACACTGCTTGTGTTGAAACAACTGCAAGCTTGTATAAATGTTCCTCTATATGGTCGATCTCATACAGGTCAATTATGTTAGGATGTTAAAAATACAGATTTGCCTGTGCATAATGACAGCTGTTCTGTTGATGTAATTTTGTCTATTTCTGAGGCATATAGTATGCTTGAATGATCAGTTATTTTAGAAGTGAAAATTTGATTCCTTTTGACTTCATCTTGTGTTTTGGTATTAACCTGGTCTTCTCAGTGTTTTTTTACCATATGAAACTCTGACCAGTATTAAAAAAAACAAAACAAAACCAAAAACCAACAAAAAACCCTGACAAAAAACAAAACAAAACCAACAAAAAAACCCAACAAACCACCACCAACAAAACCCCACACCAAACAAAACAAAAAACCAAACAGTGCCCCCGCAAAACCCCACCTAACAAAAAACCAAAACAACCAACAAAAGAAGAAATAATGTTGGCTCAGTAATGCCTGTGTTTTCAGTAAGTGGATCCTGAAAACAACTCACCAAATAGATTTCTTGGTTTTATTGTACTTATTGTTAGATACCACTTCATTGGATTTTTTTTTTGCCTGAGAAATTTAACGAATTTTGTATGTTTTCCTGTTACTTCTTCACTTTCCAGCAAGACACGAGTGGTCTCTTTATATTGTTTGCTTTTCAGATCGTGCCCAAAATGAACTATGTCATCAGACTGTCTTCTAACGTGTGCAAGATTTTTTGTCTGTCACTTGTGTATCTGAGATAATCAGTGGCAATCAAGGCCTTTTAAATAACCCACTATGCAGTGGGTTGCACACTTCAATAGTAATTGTACAGTTTCAAGATTTTACTTTTTAATTAAAAATCAAACCAAAGTATTATAGAAACGAATGTTAGTTTTGCTGTTAGTTATTGATACACAGTAGGTTTTTCCCTAAATATCTTTTTTCTTTTCTCCTACACAGGCAGAAGGCTATGTAATTGGAAGTTGTATCAAACATATTCCCATTGCAGGTAGAGATATTACTTACTTTATTCAACAGCTCCTAAGGGAAAGGGAGGTGGGAATTCCTCCTGAACAATCTCTGGAGACAGCAAAAGCCATAAAGGTACACTCTTCGTTCTCTCTTAATAAATACATAAACAAAACTTTGAGCTAATTTTTTTGGCTTTAACAAGTTGCCAGTGGCAGTCTTAAAAATGCAAATGTAGGCAGTGTATTGTAATTACACAAGCTTCTGGTGGTTTATCCAATCAAGTGCGGGGGAAGGAGAAAGAGGAAGAAAATCTTCATGCCAGACTGTTCGGAGTGTCTATGTTATGCACATTAAATCAGCATTTTAAGCTTTAGATTTGTATAAAATTTGCTTTCTAATTTAATAATAAAAGTATGTAATGTCAGCAGGGTGATTATGAGGGACTGATCTTGCAGTGAAAGCTTGCCATTGAACTCCTTTATCATCACAGACCTAATGGTTGTGAAGTTTTCATTTTGAGAGAGACTAATCTAGATGAGTCAGTGTGTAACCTTATTGAAACAAACAGACCATGCGCACGGCTTGTAGGGTTGAGTCTTCAGCAGTCGTTTGGGTGAGAACATCTGTTGAACAGCTCCCTCTGTAACAGAGTGCTCACATGTTTTTGTTTTCTGATCACATTATACTTTAATTCAGTGTTGGAATAATTATTTTGGCAATTTTTAATGCATAGTATTTCTCAACAGGAGAAATACTGTTACATTTGCCCTGACATAGTGAAAGAATTTGCCAAGTACGATGGAGATCCCCGGAAGTGGATCAAACAGTATACTGGCATCAATGCAATCAACAAAACCAAGTTTGTTATAGATGTTGGTTATGAAAGGTTCCTTGGACCTGAAATTTTCTTTCATCCTGAGGTAAGAATAGGGACTAGCAATATTAAGTTGTAGAAACTTCACTGTATGAGTGAAGAGAGGGGGGAGGGAGCTGCTCTCACTTTTGGTGCCACTGCGCCATCGCGTGGAAGTTCAGTATCAGTGAGTCTCCTGACAGTGAGCCATGCGCAGTCTCCAATGACTTAAGCAATGACAAGGACAACATGAGCACAGCATATAATTATTTTCCTCATGTCCCATGTAACATCTAAAACATCTTACTCTGTTTCTTTAAAGTCAATCTAAAATTGAGAAGAAATAGTTTGAACTTACTTGCAGAGTTCATACAGTATTTTCTGTCTTTCAGCATTGGTGTAAACCAGTGTACCTCTATCCTGTGTATTCGATTATGGGGCCCAGACCCTTCGGGCAGCGCTCTGCATGGTAGCATTGCGTCAATAATACTCCAGGTCTTGGACTCTGACTTGATACTGAGTCAGTTTATAAAGCTCAGATGCTGAATTTGTCCTTGAGAGGAGTCCATTGAAATCTCTGTTGGTGTCATCATAAGTAACGTGATTAACTGAAGTAACATAAGTAACATGTACAATTCTAAGAAACATTACGATACATAGTCTGTCTGGTGTTTGATAGTTTCAGGATATTGTGGGAGAGGAAAGAGTCAATTTTTAATATTACAGCATAGAGAAGGTCCTTTCCATTCCTGTGGACTCCGTTGAGTTTATTGCAGGCACCCATAACCTGTAACACTGTTAAGTTTAATCAAGATCCACGTTAACACTGGTGAAGGTTCCCTTTGTCTGCCCTCCTATCAGAAGAATATTAAAAATCCTCATTCTTTCACCTTTTGTCTAAATTGTGGCCTTAATCTCTGTGCGGTCAGTTTGTAGCCATCTGATCTTGTGCCAGTATTAAACCTCTGGGCTACATAGTTTGTCCTCCCTGCTGTTCACCCGTGTGATCTTACAGAGAGGCATTGACTGCCATGTCAGACATCATTTTAATAGCTCCTCTTTCCTTCAGTTCTTTCAAAGCTCTAACTTAACAGTTCTTTCAAAGACTGTTAGGTACAATATAAATGATTAATTTCCATTTTCTTCATTTCTTGATAGTTTCTTGGCTCTGTATTGGAAAAAAAAACCAATAAACCACTGAACTGACTTTCTAGACAAGACAAACATGCTAGATGATACGTACTGCATCCAAAGAGACTTTCTCTCTGGACTTCATTAACTCCTCACTTCAAAGAGCATCAAGTTAGCTAGGTAAAAGCTGCCTTTGATAAAGCCATCTTGTAACCTTTTCCTAATTTCAGTTTGCAAAATGTGTTCTGAAGTCTTTCATGTTCTTAAAGTTAGGCTTTGGGATCTGTAGTTACCCGGAGTATTTCTCCACTTTTTAACTTGGGTATTTTACTTGCTGTTCTCCAACCATACGGTATTTGCTAGCAGACTGCAATTCCACATGTCATTTCTCTTGTCCCCGTTCTGGCAGCACGTGATAATCTGCTTTGGATGCCGTAACTCTCATTTTTACGTACTCCTTTTGCCCTGCTGTTTTATTGACACCTTTACAGAGAGCTCAGGAGAAGTTTTCAGGCTGTAGTTCCTTCAGATGAGGACATTCTGTGTGAAGCAATGCTGCTTCTTTCTTCTCTTTTCATTTACGTGGCTTTGCGTTGTAGCTTCTTGCATGATTAATTCTTACTGTGGAAATCAGCTTGAATTCTTGGGGATTTTTCAGATCATCCTTATGGTTCCTCATCTCCAAGCCAACTTCCTTTGCTAATTTCTCTTTCAGCTCAATGTAAACTCGTTGAGTTTTGGTTTTCATTATTCATCGAGTTAAGTACATCTTGTTAAGGGTGTAAAGCCCAAATAGTTTCTATGCCTTTGGGAAAGGTTTAAAGTTATAATATATCTATAATAAAATACTATTGTGTATTGGTAAATCATTTAATTTCGCAAAGTGTTCTTTGAAGGGGAAAACCTATGCTGTGAACCGTTTGTTCTTTTAAAGCTCGTGTTAAGTTTTAAGTGGAATGTTGCCACTAGTCCAAGACTGTTTTCTAGCATTAGCAACTCTGACTCTCTAATATTTATAAATGCAGAAATTTACATTAGCACTGTATTGATGTTTGGATCGATGGGGACTTCCACTCAAGGCCTCAAGTATTTATGCCTTTTTTTGATATTAGAGATTTTGTGTGCTTGGAAAAAAAAATCTGACTTTCTGGTGTCAATTTAACATAAGTATTTTAGTAAGGCTGAAAATTTTTTACAGGGGTCATTCCAATTTGCACACTGATATTTTTGATTTCACTTAAAAAGGAAAGTCAGGACCACGTTGTACAGTAACAGTATGTTTAGTATTGCAGCAGAACTCAAACGCGTGCCACGTGCAATAGTACGATCATGGTGTATAAACTGTAAACAGTGAATCTATGACCAAGGAAGAGAATCTGCGTTCTCCACAGAAAGAGGAATTGTCATTTTCCTTGTACAGAAGTGGGTTTGTTATAGTGTAGAATAAGTGGTGAGCAGGAGTAATACGGACTCCTGATTCCCACCTGCCCCCTTTCAAAGCGCTGTTACAAAAATCTTTCTTCTCACTTACGCCTCTTTGTTTCTCCATTCTTGCGATGAAAAATCTAATGCCTGTTCTACTTTGTTTTAGTTTGCTAATCCCGATTTCATGGAATCCATTTCGGATGTGGTTGATGAAGTTATACAGAACTGTCCCATTGATGTCCGGCGTCCGTTATATAAGGTATGGTCTTTCTGTTTAAGAGTAACTTAATTTATTTGAAGACTTAAGTAGGAAGGTCATTGTCATGAAGTGTATACGTAGCTGTGAGAAATGTGAGCTTTGAATAGAAATAAAGCTCAAGTTAAACATTAAGTGCCGCTTTTGACTGAAGAGTATTCGATATTGCCTCCTTTTTAGTTTTGAAAGATGGGTTGTGTGTAGCTCCGGCTGGATATGTAGGTAAGTATTGTCCTTGAGGAACTGCAGCAGAGGGATGTTATTTATATCTGACATTTATAATACAAATTCATGTGCATGAAGGTCTTTAGTTTTTGCCCATTTTAAGGATGACATTGTGGTGTCATCCCTCACTGTGCTCCACTCCCTGCTTTATTAAGCAGTAATTTCAAATACATATTTTTCTTTTTTGCTTTCATAGTCTTGATTTCTATCTGTCTCATGGCTGCAGTTTTAGCCAGGTATTGAACCCTGTATTAAAGTACCGGAAGGCTTAAAATCTTTTAGGAGATAATAATTAGGTCTGCTTAAACTTGCCCAGGGTGTAGTCCAGAGAGTACTTTGTCACTGCATCCTTAAGAAAAGGAAAGGAAGGTACTGACAGGTGTAGCCTATGGCAGCTCTCTCTGTATTGGCAGCACACCCTGTGCTTCCTGGTGGTTTTCTGCTTGTGCAGCAGCAGAGCCCTTTTGGAAATAACATCGTAAAGTGCTAGCACGGAGAGGTTTGCTTGCTCCTGTAAAAGGTGGTAGTTTTCATCACTTGATAGAATGAGCATTAAGTTCCAGCTAAACATATCTCAAGGTGATCTATCACTTACAATTTTGCAGTCTGTTTTGCTTGTCCAGTAAATGTAATCCGTAATCTAGAATGAGACATAGTGCTTCAGAGCAAATCTGTAGAGCGGGTTAAGGTGGGGAGTTAAACTACTTAACAGGCTCCTAGTTGGAGTCCCCTGGTTGAGTGTTGGAGTGAATCTGGCAGTAGATGCCTTCAGTGGCTTCAAGCTTAGGTATGTTGCAGATGGTTTTAGGAAACTCTTAGTGTCTGATTGTGCTTCAGGCCTGTGCTTTTTTTCCTGCAAGACCAAAGCTGCCATGGAGCAACAGCTTCATTGCTTGATAGGGTAGGAATTAGTACTGACTTCCAGAAAATGGTATTTAAAAATTGAGGTTAAGTTGCTGTTTCCTCACCATAATCAGCAGGCAAATAATATTCCCTTGGCTTGCGGCTGACTGAGAGTTTGTTAATTCATTTTCCCTTTTTCATTATACTTGCTTAATTAAAACACTTACACAGTTATCTGTTGAATGTAATGATAGATTTCAGTAGTTACTCATGCCAATAGTAGCTCTCTTTAAGCAAGGTCACTTCAAAAGGACAAGCATCTCATTTTTAAAATAGTGCATAGGTGCAGAAATCCTCTCCTCTTTCTCTTTGGTTTCCATGGTTTATCAATTTCACTTGCCCACAGTGCTGTGCGGTAGCCAGCCAAGGCCCTATGCTTTGGATCTGGGTTTCCATCAAGCGTATTTGGATTCTTCCTCAGTGTTCATACAGAAAATACCCACAAGTACCATTCTTGCAGATTATATGTGGTATATAGCCCTTGGAGCATTGTTTCACAGCCCAGCTTTTGATTTCCTGTGGTACTTCTCTTTTTCAGTTTTATTGCCAGTACCCCTGTTTCCTAATCTCATCAACATCTCTCTTATGAGGCCAGTTATCTTACCTTGTGCTGGTGTTTGGACCAGCAGGACCTTCATAAGACTTCAGCTAGATGCCATAGCTCTCATCTGTTCCATACCAAACACAAACGTTCTTTCACATGTGATGAAGCCGTTTTAATCCTATAATGATTGCCAGCAATGCACTCTTTTAATTCCCATGATTACATCATCTTAATGTGATTGCTTGGAGGAATTGATTTATATTCTTATTCTGTGTCTCTTTGTGTCTCTAACACAAGAGTGGAGAGTTCTGGATCGCTTGGGATGATCTGCTCTTTGCTAAAATGGAAGAAGATAGGAAGACTGGAACCAGGGAACTTGCATTGAAATTTGAAGAAATAAGGTGGACTTTTTTTTTTAACAAACTCAAATCTTTAGAAAGCAGAATGAAATTTCAAGTGAGTGCTCAGATGAAGTGATAGAGGAGTGATTTTGGATCTTACCACATGTCTGATATAATATGGCACCCTTGCTATATTGATCATTCCTGTGCGTTGAATTCCATTGAAAAATGACCCATCCTGCATGATCTAGAAATGCCATCGTGCTTTTGTGGGGCTCAGTGAGGCGTTGCATCACTCTTGGCGTTCTTTGGGAAGAATGGTGTATAGTTCGTCTAGTTCTATTTTAGGAGAATTTTTTAGCTTCTTTTTTTCTTAAAATACTGTTCCACAACCTTCCCTTTTATTTGTGTCGTATAAATATGCAGTATAACTCATATCACAGGAATGCAGAGAAGTTAGAGGGAGAGAGCAGCAGTATGATGTGTACTATGGTCTGCTGAAAAACGTGGTCTTTCCCCCAGCTTTCAAGTTATGATGAGCATGGTACTAAACACAGTGTAACTAATACACACCCAGCTTGCATCAGTGGGAAAAGTCTGCTCTGTGCTACAGCCACAACAGATGCTGGTACTGGATGTTTTCAATATTAGTTGCTGCTTTAAAAATCTTTTTTCAGCCTGGAAATGCTCTGAAACCTGTCCTAACATTTGTCAGTTAGGGGCATTGTTGTTTGGCACTTAGTGTCAAAAAAGAGTAGCTGAGTTTAACAGTTGCCTAGAGAATACCGTTGTAACAACTTCAAAGATGGACAAAGGGCTTTCAGAAGTTCTAAAACTTGCTTGATATTCTAGTAGATGGATTTTTTTGTTGGAACAGGTTCAGAAACTGTCACGTTTACTTTACACTCCACTTCGTTTTCCTCCTTCCCCATCCAGAGTCTCTCCTCAGATACTTGCAGAGTTTAGGTGGTAACAGGAGATGAGGACAGCATTGACAGTTCTGAGGTCTGTGCCTTCTCCTAGGAGAAGGGTGCAAGTGTAGGGTCATTGACTGGACTTCTTTCAGAGTTTCTTTGCTATATATTTGGTACAAATATATTGATGAAAGAATTTAAGATGTGTCACATCTGAAACCAGGTAAATTCTGTGAGAAATATCTCTGAAAGATCCTAGCCAAGCATGTTTAAATATTCATGGTTTAAATCATGATGGATCAAGTTGTAACATCCTTGACCTCAAACTTTTAAGCTAGCTTCTGGTGCTGAAAACATTGCATGAAGTGGGGACTGTAGTGTATTGGCAAGCATTATGTACACTAAAAGTACATAAATCATCCAGGTTTTCACTGGAAAAAGTGGTGTCAGAGTTCTCTTGAATGGTTGGACTGTTGACTGCCCAGGTCATAAGGAACCACCCTCAAAGCCTGGAGTGATCTGGGGAGCTAAAGAGGTGCTAAACATCCCCTTAACATCACTTCTAACGTGAATTGCTGGTAAATACTTTGTGTGAAAAGAGCTTCACATGCGTTGTGTGGTGTGTAGGTGGCGCTGCCAGACCGCTGTGCGGCGTCCGTCTGGACGTGGTGAGCTGCAGGCAGAGATACAGACTCAGTGCTGTACAGCTTACTCACTGTATCAATCCTGTTCTTGCCTTTCCTCTCCGAAATCGTAGGTATGCTCAAGCAGAGGACTGGACAGGGTTCAACTGACTTTTGCTTATCTGTGCTTCATCAAAATGACAATGTTTGCTATTAATTACAAAGTGTGGAGCGATGAGATGAGGCTGGGGAGACTGCCAGGCCATTAGATCTGCATCTTACTGGCACCGATGATAAGACATGGGGACAGAAGGGTATTCCTGTGATGTCAAGTGAAAGCCCCAAGTCATTAACCCTGTTGATGTAGCGCAGGAGTGCTGAGGAGAAGCAGCCCTGTTTATTCCTATCACGGTTCTATTTAAATTTATGACATTACCTCTGCTAACTGGTTTAACAGTGGCTCAATACATGCGCAGTATTTTGCGGTTATTTTTGTGTCTGTGGAACAGCACAACCATAAGTCATGCTGAAATCTTTTGCTATTTCTCAAACTGTTAAACGATCACTGAAAATCCTGATTTTAAAGAAATAGAAATTTTTAAGTTTGACTTTTAATGATGAAGAAATATTGTTCTTCACAGTACATTTACTTTATACATATCGAACGAATATATTACAATGTTGCTCCTTATACTTTCCATATGATGTTGGCAAATATTGCCCTGTTTTAACTGCAGTACCGTAGGCATATAGCTTAATTGATTCACTTGCTGGTGAAGTGCTTGGCTTCAGCTTGTGAACCTTCCAGGTTTTACCCACAATGATTTTTATTAACAGACATACATTGCTCTCATTACATGTCTCTGGCGGTGTGGTTGCATCATGTTAAACAACTGTAATTTAGGCCATCGTTTGGGATGTGATGCTGAAGTTCATATTTACTAGAAAAGCAGTGGGTGTTTCTTGGTTGGTGCTGCAAGGTCTCAAGTGTCCAGCTGAGAGTGTGATTATACCACCTTACAAGGTGCAGTGTAAAAATGCACAAACCAATTCAGCACCTTCTGTTTGGTAGCACTGAGTTCTGCAGAACTCAACTTTTGAAACTCTCTGGAGGGTTTTGTGTAAGTTTTATTTAGACAGAGATTTCAGTTACAGTAACTAGGTGGTTTTGTTAGGTAGTTTCACATCTCTGCAGCATTATGCTGTAGAGGCATGATCCAGAAATGGTGTGGAGAAACACCCAGTATCATGGAGTTCATAAGAGAATCGAAAGGTATGGATGAGAAGTGGGAAATTTCTTGCCAGCCTTCTGAAATGATTGGTGGTCACCCCATTTTCCTTCCAGAAATGGCCTATTGATTATTTACTTGTTGTGAGTAGCTTTCTTACATGTGTGGAACGTCTTCATCTCTCTCTTCTAAGGGAATACATTCTCTTGAAACCACTTACATTGTCAACAGGTTAGCTATAGAAGTAAAAATCAGCTGGCGCTTCTTTCCATCAGACGGTGTGATAATCAGTGTTAGCTGCGAAACCTGTGGTCTGCTTAGAGCTGTCAAACCAGCGGAAGGGTGTTTGAGCAGAGTAAGATCAGAAGTCTTATCTAAAGGAATCAGCTGGAAATAAATACTTAAATTCTAACTTCCTTGATGTCTTCTTCTGAGAGGCCAGAGAATTCCCATGCAGTCTGAAAACACGAGGTTGTGGGTAGCTTTCTTACATGTGTGGAAGGTCTTCATCTCTCTCTTCTAAGGGAATACATTCTCTTGAAACCACTTACATTGTCAACAGGTTAGCTATAGAAGTAAAAATCAGCTGGCGCTTCTTTCCATCAGACGGTGTGATAATCAGTGTTAGCTGCGAAACCTGTGGTCTGCTTAGAGCTGTCAAACCAGCGGAAGGGTGTTTGAGCAGAGTAAGATCAGAAGTCTTATCTAAAGGAATCAGCTGGAAATAAATACTTAAATTCTAACTTCCTTGATGTCTTCTTCTGAGAGGCCAGAGAATTCCCATGCAGTCTGAAAACACGAGCATCACTAGTAAGCTTTTTTCACAGATGTATTTAGCATGCTTCTATGTTACGTTTTTGTTAAGTAGTTACTGGAATTACTGTGTTGTGTTACACTCCGTTATTCTAGAGAAGGTACTTGCTGTGGGGGGGTGGGTTTTTGGTTATTTGTTTTTTATCTGACAGTCTTTCCTCACCTTCATTGGGTGCTTTGTGGGTGGTGAGTGTTTTGTTTGAGGAGGGTGGGGAGTGTGTACGGATTCTGCCTTCATTGTGAGTGAGAACTGCCTGGGTTCTGACCTCTTTGCAGAAGACTGACCTGCTGGGTTGTGGTAACTCACAGAAGCTCGTATGTGTGCAGTCTTCTAAAGAGTTAGTACAGATTGGGCCTCCTGCTGACAAGAAGTACAGGGAGCAGGGGAACTCTGGCTCTAAAATTAACCATCTTATCATGGCAGTTGGGGTCACCGAGTTAGATCCAAAATTGAGCTTGGCCTGGCTTGTAATGAGGTGACTCACCTTTTCAACAGGTATACCCTAGTGCTTCTTGACCAGTATTGTTGCTAAACTTCTTTCAGTGTGTAGTAGTACTTGAATACCCTGAGGAAAGGCCTAAACACTTACCTTCTAACCCTGGAATGATGAAAGATCTCCCAGTGTTACCACTAACACTGTAGTTGCATGAATTGGTCTGAGATGTATTCAGACAGATATTCTTGGGTGTATTATGGAACCTGTTTTTAGCAGTAGCATTGTCCACCTCATGGATTATACTTGGAAATGTAATTTGCTTTGAATAGAATTACTGCTTTCCCCGTCTTTGCCAACTTCATTATCTCTAGGCAATATTTTCCGATGGCATCTTTTTAATTGCTATTTCATCACTCTGGTTGTTGGTTTTTTTTTTTTTTTCCCCCATTAGCGATTTTGTTTTCCCATGTGGAGTGCGTGACCACTTTGAGGCAGGGGAAGAGATGTTCTTATGTATGGGGGGAGCAGGGGGAATCTCCCTCCTGCTTTGATTTTAGGACCAATTGTGGTTTCAGGCTCCCATTTATGTGTGTGGCTCCTTCCTTTTTCTCTGTCCTCCTCTTTCTTTCAGGAAATGTTTCAGTAATGTCGTGGGGATATGTGCTTTTCTTTTAAGCACACCTGCCTTGTTATGCGCTCTTTTATACTGTAGATAATCTGAAGCTGTGAGGAAATGAATTTTTTTTTTACTGCAGTGGTTTTTATGATGTGCAGAGATGTTTTTCCATGAATAAACAAACAGGTTTCTTCTCACTTTTTACAAGTTACAAACAAGATTTTCTTTTTTATCTGTTGCTTAAAATCCAAGCAGCTGCTTCTGCACACAAGTGCAAACACTTATTAGCGTGTCTTTGGCTCTTCAGATCTGTGTGCAGGCTTTGTGGCTGAAAACAGTGGTTCAGGGCTTCTTTCATTATGTGCTGAGTCTTGGTCTGCAGTGTCAAAAACAATTACCGAGAGAGAATCCTTTGACCTGGGTATAATGAACTCTTGATCTCAGCTGAGTTCCTTGTGGACATGTCTAAGGCATGTAAGTGGTTTTAGTAAGCACTAATTGGCACTTTGGTTTGCAGTTGCAGCAGTGTGCAGGGGCATGCGGCCAGTTCTGTCACACAGAGTTAATTTCTCTCATTATGAATGCATTTTCGCTGCCACCAATGTTACGTTCTAGGGTTCCTGTTTTGAATCCCCCACCTTTGAAATTACTGTTTTGTTAGTCTATGACCCTACAACACTATCAGAATTAAGAATGGGACATTCAAAAACCCCTGTTTAAAATCCAAGTACAAGTCCAGGCAAAGAGGCTTTTGCTTTTGCTCTGAAAACTAATACCGGGCAAGCTGGTGTGCCAGAGAAGTGAAAGGCACTGTACTGTCCTCTCTACTGCAGTCCTCTTTGGAGGTGTGGTATCTTTTTGAAGAATTATTGGACTTGCTTGTTGCTGTGTTTAGGAGTTTAGCTAGATAGCATCTTTCCAGAAGCTGTAAAAAGCTAACAGTCTTGTAATGAGACTAGGGCTTCATCTGAAATCAGGGCTTACTCTGAGCATCCCTGGGAAACTTTTAGTGGTAATGTCTTATTTCTGCTGCTCTGCATATGTAGGGCACTAGCTCACCATTTTAATGGAATCTTTCCTCTTTGTAATAATGTAATAAAATAAAATGCTTCTTTACAGGGGAGGAGAAGAAAATAGGGGACCGTGGACTGCCTATGGAAATTGAACAATGCTTAAGGTTATTCTGCATAACTTGTCAGCTTCCTGATGATGTTGAGATCCAAACAGTTGCCTCTGCAGTGTTGAGTTTTGGGAAACTTACTTGAAGATGGATTTAAAGAACGTGTCTTTATTTTCTGTACAGAATGTGGTCCTCTCGGGGGGATCCACGATGTTCAGGGACTTTGGACGACGACTGCAAAGGGATTTAAAAAGAGTAGTGGATGCGAGATTGCGACTTAGCGAGGAACTCAGTGGTGGTCGGATAAAAGTAAGTAAACATTTCAAGTGCATTAATCCCATAAGCAGGGAAGGAAATAAAGCTCAAAATTTTCACCTTGCTAGCAAAAAAGCAGTATTGTAAAAGGTATAGTGTATATGTTTGGGTGTTAAACACGTTGGCAGCCTTGCAATGTGTGTCATGTCTTTACAGGAATCTTAAAGTCACCGTGAGCAGCCTCTAAGGGCAGTTCTGGTTTCCTTTCTAGATGATCTGGGATCTTAGCAGTAGGCATTGAGGGATGTAACTATTGTGTCCTTCAGCATTCTAATAATGAATTTTGTAACTTGGTCTCCTGGAGAATGTGGCAGACTGAGTAATGAGTGTGAGATAGAGCTGGAAATGGAGGGGTGACGATGTCTGGGTCTGAGTTTTCAGTGTGTAGGGATCTTGCCAGAAAACATAAACCAACTAAATACAAACTGTTTTGCTTAGCCTAAACCAGTTGAAGTTCAAGTGATTACACATCACATGCAGCGTTACGCAGTTTGGTTTGGCGGTTCCATGCTGGCTTCAACAGTAAGTCTTTATCAAAATTGTCCTTAATTTTTTTTATTACGTGTTTTCTGTCTATATATGATCTGAATACTAAGTTTTATACCTATTCATTGTGACAGCCTAAACCATGTCACGTTCTGGAATCTTTACCCAGCTTTTTGCTAAGTAAAATTTGTACAGGGCAAGTGGGAGCATCACCTGAGAGAGGATATCATGTTTTGACATAACTCTGAAGTAGTTTTTGTGTGATAGTTGTAATATAGTCCCTTTATTCTTGAAGTCAGCACTAGAGATTAGTTAGGACTTCAGGAATATAGGGTCCAAATCAATGGTCTTAGGCCCGAGAGAGAAGCAGATACAAGAAAATGGGAAGCAGATACAAGAAAATTCCTGTCTCCAAATTGGGGTTTTTGCTGTGTTTAAAAGTAGTCTTCTGTCCAGACATTCTTCTTGATTAACTGTATTTGTATCCTAGTATTTCTAGTTTTATTTTATTTCAAAAAAGTAACACCACATCTTAAAACTGCAATCTGCGAAAATGTTAAGGCGTTAATTTGTCTTCTACTTGATCTGTTCTTATGCTTTTGAGGGATTTTTCTTTTTTATTTATTTTCATAGCCAGAGTTTTTCCAAGTATGTCACACCAAGAAAGACTATGAAGAGTATGGCCCTAGTATTTGTCGTCATAATCCTGTTTTTGGAGTCATGTCATAATGCTCGTCTAATGGAAACAAGATCTCTGATATCTTGCTGGTGAAGAAACTCATGTAAAGCAGAAGAAGGCAGCAGATACTGTAAATACTGAAGCAAGACATGGTTATCTCTTGGAAGCACTTGGATCACCACCGTGCACTAAAGCACAACTTACAGCCCTGAGTCATTTCAGTAAAAGCCATTTCTCTGCTGACTACTTTAAAGCCTATCCTTCTTTCTTCCTAAATGTGAGGTAATTGAAAATAGATAAGTCTCGGTTTAGGAGGTTGTGCACATACTACTGAAACTGAATCTAGAACAATAAGGCAGTGTTTTGCTGCTTATGGAAAGATTTAAACCTTTCCCACTTGTGCCCTGATTCTGCAATCAAATCTTCAGCAGTGGAGCACTAAATACCACATTGCCTTCAGGGGAGTTGGAAGCAGATACAGGTACCTGCCCAAAAGGATTAGATTGCAGGATTGGGACTGTACTTTGTAAATGTAGGGTTTTCATATCATTTTGTATTTTATGATACTGGTAGGGTGAATTGATGACTAGTTCTAAGCACGAGCAGCTATCAGTGTCATGGAATGATGTTACGTATTTCCAGGTGTGAGGCATGTATTGGAGTTGTGTTGGTATTTTTTTGGGGGGAAAAAAAGAAGCCATGTATGCTAGAAACTGATTTGTTCTTGTTTGGATGACACAAACTAAGTGATTTACAGTATTGTATGAAGTTTATTATAGCCACTGTTACTTTGTTTTGAATTTTCTGAAACTGTTTTATAGAAGATGATGTTTTGTTTTGATGTTGGTGAGTGGTGGATGACACATGGGCCTTGCACCAGTGAAATAAAAGCTGTTAACATCTTTATGAATGTTTGTGGTAGTGTTGATTTACACTTTTTCACAAGGTTAGCTTTCCATTTTCGTGTCCGCGTACATGGACTCATAGTTACACTGAAGTTGGAAGGAACCTCTGGAGATTTCTGGTCCAGACTCTTGCACAGTTCGCGGCTCACTTCAGAGTCAGATCTGGTTGCTCAGGACCAGTCAAGTTTCAAGTTTCTGTGAATGGAGGTTCCTTAATGTCTCTGGCAACCTGTTCCAGAGCTTAACTGTAGAATTACAGCCTTTCATCCAGCAGTACCCCCAGGTCCTTCTCTCAATCACATCATCCCCCAGCCTGTATTGATGATGAGGATTGAGCTGACCCAGGTGCAGGACCCTGCCTGTGGCTTTGTTGAACCTCAGGAGGTTCACATGGGCCCACTTCTCCAGCTTGTCCAGGTACTGCCCGTAACTACCCTATTACATGTGCATGTTCCTGTGTTGTGGATACAGTGGTTTTTCTTCATGGTTTAAATCTAAGAAGAGTAGGAAATCCTTATTCTCTCTGTGCTGATACTCCTCTGATCTCTGTCAGCAGAGGTTTTGTAACAGTTTCTGTAGCCCAGTAAGAATTTTGTAACACACATTGGTTTGGTTTTAACTGGCACAAAGGGACAGAGACCAAGCAACTATTTGTTCAGCATAAATTAGAAATTACGGAGTGGGACTTCATGACTCAAGCCTGGTACTGAAAGCTTTTGAACTTAAAGCTCAGCTCTCGGGAGATCACACTGAAGCAGACTTTGCCTGGTCCTCTCACTAAAAAAGAAATGGGTGATCTAATATAACGTGTACTGTTCCAGTGGTACATCAGCTTGTCTGTGTTTAAATCTATGTGTCGAGTTTGTTACTGAACTGCTGGCTACTTAGGGTTTTGGCCTGTGTGATGAGCAGAACTGTGAGCACAGCGTGGCTGGAGTCAGGCTTCAGAGGGAGACTTACACGTTTAGTGCAGTGAGCAAGTGCGGGCTCAGGCGCTGACACGTTCACTTGGTGCTACAGAATAGTGGCGTAGTTATGTGTCCTGTAACCAGTTTTAGACAGGCACTGAGGTATCTTAGCATTAGCAGGTGGTATGTTTTTGCTAAACGCTGCAGACATAAGGCATGGGCACACATTTGCGGGGTTTTTGGGGTGTTTTTTTTTTTTGTTTTTTAAATGAATGAGGAAATGTGCTCACATTCATTATTCTTTAAAAAAATTTGAGATGTGATGTGTCAGAGGAAAAATGCAGATGTGAGTTGTTACCCCCTTCTGTCTTGCTGATTACTGTTGGGCTAATTTAAGCTTGTTGGCAAGTAAGTTTACCTTTTCAGTTTCGTGGATTCCTTGCAAATAGTTAATGAATAACCTGAGGATCTGTGAACAGCAAGTTGAAAATTGATTTCATAACCTGCTGGTGTTGACACTCATCTGAGAACGAGCACAGCTGTTGGGTTTGGATCTTCTTGGACAGGAGAAGGACTTGAACCTGAGACTTAAAGCTGGAAGGGCCAGCAGGTGTCTGTTCTGTCTCCAGACACTTACCAGTAGTTACTAGGGCACTTTTGCAAAGCCTGATTTCTTAAGGAGTGCTCTCTCTAAACCTGATCCATCAGGGCAGATTTCTGGAGCCTGGTGTGAGGTAATAGTTTGCTGCACTAATAACTTGCTGTTGCTGAAGGGGTTGTGGTCCTGTCTTGTCCCTGGAGCAGGCTGTGGTGATCACAGGGTGAGGTGATTAGACATGCTGACCATGCAGAAACCCCTCCCCACTCCTCTTTTCCTGAATGCAGCGATCTGTTAGATTGGCTCACCATGTTTGGTGGAAGTTTACTGAATATAACAACCTGGATGTTAACTGATCTTGAGCTTTGTTGCTGGTTACTTAATGAGTCTTGTGAAGTTGATTCTGCTGTTTTGGTTTTGTTTTGCTTTTTTAATTGGCTTTCAAAATGCCGTGAACATCTGTTGAAAAGCACTGTAAAGACCCAGTGAACAGCATTGCTTCAGAGCTGGGACTGCGCGGAGACAGCGCATGGGTAAGCTAAACAGCAGCAGGAAGTTCAGTCGGATCTGCATAGTTGTAATTGGGTCTTCTGACTTTGAGGATTCGATATCATGTGTCCATTAGAAAAGGGGATTACCTGTCCCCATCAACCAATTGGCAAATGGCGTGTTTTAGCCTTGGTTATCTTGGACTTGCTTTGAGTTGATGCTCTTAAAAGTGGAAGGTATTGTTTACTAATTGGTACTTTTGATTAACTACAATTAGCGGAGTCACGGCGTGAACTGGCGTGCTGATCTTTCTATAAGTAACTCATTCTTTGTGATCACTAGGTTCTCTCCTCTGGAAAACGTACTGTTGTGCCAGACAAGTATTGGAAATGGAACAAGTGAAAGCTTCTTTACAACTACCGGAGACAGCGCGCAGAGTTACGCCGCCTCCTGTTTCATTGAGAAGTGCATTGCCTAATCTTAAAAGTGCTGTGTGGTGGCGGTCAGGTAGTTCCAGTGAATGAAAGCTCAGGTAAAACTATGTCAAAGGAATAGCCGGTTCCCTCATTTTCATACACTGGCCTTTATCAAGAGTGTTTTTGCAAAAGGTGAAGAAAACCACGAAGAAAGTAGTGAAGTATCCATATAATTTTTCAGCTTAAGTTTCTTTTCTGCAGGCTCCATGATAAAAGAAGGGCAGAATATGTGTTCACATCTTGTTCTGTGGCCGCTGTTGTTCATGGTCTTTTACATCTGATGATTCTCCTGTAAACACTGAGGGCCTGACCCAAAGCCAGTGGAGAAGTCTTCTCTTTGCAACTATTGACCCTCTAGATGTAACACTCTAGTTGCCAATCCTTGCTGCCACCTACCATGTCGGTTTTGACCACGCTGCATCAGTTTGGGCAAGTCACTTCATTTCTGTGTGTTTTCCTGATCTTTTCGTAGGGAAGGCCTCTTAGGCAATACCTTAGCATTTGTCTGCTCTGACATAGCTGTCAAATCCTCTTGTGCAGATGTCTGACATGGTCACTTTGGCTTCAAAGAGAGCAGCAGAATTACATCCTGAGGGTAAGTCATCTCTTCACAAGATATGCCTCTAAACCAGGTTGGTTGTCTCATCCTTCGGCAGTATTTTCTCTATTCGGTTGACTACAGAAATCTACAATGCAGGTGTTGCCTCTAGTTAAGGCTTAGAGGAAAGGAAAAAAATCCCACCCTGATTTTGGTCTCTGGGTGCTACAGTACACACCAGTGCAGTGTGGTTGAGGGAACAGGCTCACTGCGGAGGGCTGGTGGAGTTACTGCACTATACCCATGAAACGCGGTGAAGGATGAGTGCTGTGCTGCTTTAGCTTCCAAATGACTCCACGATTTTTTACCTTAACAATATTTAAATGAACAATCTCTGCGGTCTCGCTTGTTCACAGCTTTAACTGTGCCAGCCTGTTAGGTGTTAGTGACACTTTCTACCTGTTTCTGTGAATGATTGAGAGTAACTCCTGTAAACCGCAGCTTATTCACATGCAAGGTCAGGGTGTGCTAGCCCAGCAGTTCTGGCGCGCCTCAGGAGTCACCTGCCTGGCAGCTGCTGTGCGGTGCTCTCAGAGAACAGAGCTCCTGTGAGGCAGTGGCCTTCTCATGGGCACCATGTCTTGTTGCGTTGGTCAATATGCAGTGCAGTTTAGGTGGCATTTGTGTCTTGCACCACTCTCCTGCCAGGCTGTGAGGCAGTGGCCTTCTCATGGGCACCATGTCTTGTTGCGTTGGTCAATATGCAGTGCAGTTTAGGTGGCATTTGTGTCTTGCACCACTCTCCTGCCAGGCAGATGAAAGGCTCTGGAGCCAGCCTAAGAATGTCTGTGGCCTTCAGCTATTGTTGAAGTAGAGGTCAAGCTAAATCAGGACATTGGATTATTTTTCAACTTTCCCTCTGGTGCAGTTGGGAAGAAGAGGGGAGCAGTTTGTAATTTGTTAGGGATTTAAAAGAGACTTTTTTTTTTTTTTGCCAAGACCTTACCAATACCCCAGTGTCTCCGCTGGGGAAAGGCATGGGTTCATAAGTACTTGTAAATAAAGTCTTCCTGCTACCGCTCCTGCTTCCCTGGTGCTATCTCCCTTCCAGTTACCTAGTTTGTAATTTGTTAGGGATTTAAAAGAGACTTTTTTTTATCAATACCTTACCAGTGTCTCCACTGGGGAAAGGCATGGGTTCATAAGTACTTGTAAATAAAGTCTTCCTGCTACCGCTCCTGCTTCCCTGGTGCTATCTCCCTTCCAGTTACCTTGAGTTCAGCTGATGAACAAAACTAGGTTATGTTATTGGTGATTGCTTCTTACCCACGTCTAGTTGGAATTTTGGTGCTGCTTTGCTTGTGATCTCAGGAGCTTGTTAGGTCTTTACGTCAGCTATTTTAGAATTAACGATTTTACATTTCCCCACAAACACTGCACCAACCATTGTAAATTAATATGTAGAAAATTGTGAAGGAATTTTTCCCTCATTTTCAATTCATCCTCCTCTGAATTAGAGCAAGGAAGTGACAGGGCTACTACCAGTGGGAGGTGTCTAACCCTTTGCCTGCCTGGGAAAGGAGCTGATGTGGATTTGAAACATCAGAAAACAGAGGATATTTTTAAGGATGGTGGCCACCACACAGCTAGAGTTTGCCATCACGTGTGTCTTTTGTTTGCGATGCCTGTGCAATCGTGCATCTGCACTTTAAGAAGTGCTGCCCTATTACGTCTGTTGTACATCAGTAAATAAAGGAGCAGTGTAGTTTGACTGAGAGGCTACATTAATCTCCAGCAGCTTTTCAGCAGTTTGCTGCGCTGTTGTTTTGCTAGCACCCTGTGGGGTGATGACAAGAGTTGCAGCTGCTTTTACGAAGTGAAAATTGTTGACTGCGTTTGAGTAGCAGATTCTGTATGTGAAAGGCAGATGTATTTTTAATGTAAACCTGTATTGCTTGCGATTCTGTTGCTACTGGTAGCTTGGTGCAGGAGACAGATGCTTTGGGTCAGTTCCAGTAAGGATGTAGCCAAAATAGAAGATACATTGCTGAGATGGCAGGCACCTCCCTGGCCCACAGAGCAGCACAGAATTGGTAGCTGGGGTGATATAAGGGTCCCCGATCTCAGCTTGAGGTGACTGAAGTTAGTTTATGAGCAAGGACAGAGGCAGCCTCTAGAAAGTGCTGGGAATGACTGTGTCCTAATTAATTTTTTTGCTTTCTCTGGAGCATCAAAGTGCTTCGGGGACACTTAGATCCAGAAACAGGATGCGTTTTGGGTAGGGTTGCGTGACCCTCCTTCAGAATTCTCTAACTGGCAGGGCTAAGCCTTTTTTATGTGGCAAGTGATGCCTGCCTCTAAGGCATCCTACCTTGGGGCAGCTGCAGAGGAAACTTCTCATCACGTCGAAGTGGTCTCTGCTCCTTTTCAAATCTCCTGCACCAGGAGAGGATGTGAGAGGCTGGATCCAGCACCAGGAGTGGAGTGGGCAAGTTCTAGTTTGTAGATTTGAACTGTTTAGGCATTTGTAGTAGTAATTACTGGCTAAAAATACAAGTAACTCTTGAATCAATAAAGATACGATTGAACACTGCATTTCCTACCGAAGAATCACGGCTAGGTTCCAAATTGTGTTTCCTTTTAGGCTTTTGCTTTCTAGTCCCACTTGCTGTATATGCTGTTAGACTGTAGTTAAGCAAAAGGTTTAAGCAAACTCAGTTTCCTTGGTCTCATTTTCTCAGGTAAAAACAAAATGTTGACAATGTTAGTATGAAGAATATAAAGAGATGACCAGAAGAATAGTCCTCAGTAGCTCTTGGATGTGTAGTCGGAAGTGTTGTGGGTCAGAATCTACTGCAGTTTGACTATTCGTAAGTTCTTTCCAAAGAATTGCTAGGAATCTCTTTCTGCCCCTTGCTTAATGGCTGGTGGACAGAAGTGGTAGTTGATGACAGATCTCTTTCAGTAGTTTTAGTCTGTGCATCCAGTAACCAAATAACTGGTACAACAAATATGCAAAGTGAGAGAAGAAATCCCGATGTTTTCTAGGCTGTGAATTCCGATGCTCATTAATCAGGCTTCTTGTTTAATAGCCTTCATCACTGGCTATGCTATTGCTTTCACTGTGGCTTGCTTGCAGAATATTGTAGTACATTTGTTCATCTACTCAGATGGTACAGCTATAATGCATTAGATGATATTGGCAATTAAGGGATTACAGCTAGGATATAATTATGGCCCTGTGGAATAAAGTTTTCAAATTATTCTACTGCAGTCAATAATTATCCTGTGTGTGCCCCAGTGCCAAGGATTAATAGGGGGATTACAAACTGTTTTCCTGGAACATGCAGTTCACTGATATGCAGTTTACAATTCGCTGGCTCCAAGGAGCTGGTGACCGCTCATGAGAAATGTTATTAAAGGATACTGTCCGCTGGAACAGTTTTATGTTAGAGTATTCTTACTTCCCTTCCTTACCCAGAGTTTACCATGCATTGACTAGTCGGGGTAGCTCAGATTTTGAGTAAACAACCTCAAAGTGGAGTATCAAGGAAGTGAAAACAGACAAGCTTCAGCAGACAGCCTTGCACTGTTAAACCTGCTCCTCTTTTGCACTCTTCCTTCACACCAGCAACATCTCAGCTGGGTGCTCTGGGTTCTTCACCTCTGGAATGGAGCTGGTGGCCTGTATGATTATGTTGTTACATGTTACACAAGTAGTAGGATCTAAAGTTTTTATTTCTGTATGTCTGAAAATTATTTACTCTGAGAACCTCTGCAATCAACGCTTCTCTAAAGAACAGCAGTCGTTTAGTTGTAATGAAGATAAACAAGTGTTGATGCTGTTTAAAATGGATGAGAATGTAAGTAAGGATCGTTGTTGAAGTAGAAAAATAACACTGAACTGTTAGTTGAATACCCAAATGGGAGACGTAGGCGTCTTTCTGCCAAATTGCAAGTAAACTAAATGCCATTTAATTTTCTGTGAACTTGGATGACTCTCTTTAAGGGTAGTATCAAACCTTATATTAACTTCCAAATACAATATCTTGTTTCTGTGTCAGTTCTGAGTGGTTATAGAAATGCTTGTGAACTCAGCGTGCTCAAAACCCTTCTCTGGCACAGAGATCCACTCGCATGAAGCAGCCTGTTCTTACTGAACTCTCCTGCCTTTGCCAATAAAGTGACCACATGTGGACGGCTTTTTGGGCTGGTCCCTGGACTCTGTTAGTTCCTGAGCTGTGCTCTGCCATTAGTTTTGGCCATGGCCAAAAACGGATGCTATGGGTTGTGTTTACAATTTAATGTCATAGATGATGGCACTCCAGTACCTCAGGATGTTCCTTATCACTGTTGAATTTGCCAGCATGAATTGAACCTGTGTATTTTAGTGGCAGAATGATGCCAAATATTCCAAATAACAGGCTATTTTATTTTCTTAGAGCTCCCGATCTTTGCCATGCCTTTTTTTTTTTAATGTGAATCTGATTTGTGTTTTAGGAGAATGCTTCTACTATAACTGCTGAAGAAATGTGAACCTTGGGCTGTCAGATATTTAACAAGTAAAGACTTTCCAGTTTGTTTTGAAAACATATGATAATTTAAAAGCCAGCATTAAGATTCTTATTGTCAGTATAACATTATGCTTATGTGAGAGTACAGATCAGCTTATGCTCTCATCTTTTGTAGCGTGAGATGGAGGGTTTTGCAGTTGTTCATGTTGAACAGCGTTTCTCCCTTAGTCTTGCCGTGTCACTGTTTTGCATGAGTTACCATCATGTAACCGCAGTAAGGCTCTCATTACGGAGATGCGTCTAGCTTGTCTTGGAGAATCTTTCCTCCTGATGGGAGCATGTGAAAAGGAAGAAGAACCCTGCTTGGCTTTTACATTTCTCTGGATGACTTTACAGAACTATAAATCGAACAATTTGTTCTGGAGTATTGCCACAAATAAGGTCTGGCAGCTGGAACTGCCTGCTATGTGCATTGCATGAACATTAAAGCTCCTCTGGTTTTCTCTTTAAGCAGAAGCTGCTTTGAAATTGTAGTTAAAATTCTTCTTTCTCCTATGTCTGTATAGTGTTTTCCCTGTCCCCCTCTGCCCCACTTTTCTTTCACGTTTTTTTTTCTTCCCACTTTTCTTGGACCTAAGAGGCTTGCATGGATGTTCTGAAGAAATGCTTATGGCTGTAACAAAATGGCACTTTTCAGTGGAAAGGGGAAGACTTTTGGAGCAACTCTGCTAGAAATAGTTTCTTTGTGTAGTCATTTTTCAGAACAAGAAATACAATTCCCAGCTTTTTGAACCAATGCAGTCCCAGATGGGTCAAAGTTAATGAAATTGTAAAGCAGAATTAAGTACCCTGCTGGATGCAGTTGCCGTCATGGTTTGCATAGCAGTAGAATAGCACTGAAAAATAAATTAATATCAGCAGGTGACAAGTTTAGTGGTGTCATTTTTTTCAAAGCCAAGCGTTGCTTTCTTTTTCATAGACTAGGCTGTATGCTCATAATAAAAATCAGAGGATGCAAAGCTTTCACAGAACAGTCATTTAAATCTGTCCTGTGAGTTAGAGACCCTGGGTCATGGGTACTTCAGAGTCCTAATAACTGAAATTAATTCCCTTTCTGCTTCTGGGGCTCAATGTAATCGGACAACAGATCAGTGCTATCATCAGTTAGACTGCATAGTTATAAATAGCCAAAAAATTACACTGAGTAAATTGCAGCAGAGCCAACTCTGTTCTTTCCTAAGAGAAGGTCTGCTTGTTCCAATCACGATTTGTGCCACAGGCTTTTATAGCAGGACTGCAAAAATCTTATAAAAATTGTATTAAAGAAGGATTGGCCACCCTTACGCATATTAAGCTTCCAGCTGTGAGTAAATTTCTCCCAGAAGCCCAGGGAGTTTTGTGCGGTTCCTAATTTTCTTAAAATCTTTCTTTAATGGTGCCTGTTATTAAAGCTCTTTCTTCCTCCTGGGTGTGTACAGAGAAACAAGCAACTTGTGACTAAATGTGTGTTGGGGTCCTGGCCATAGCACTTACTGGTTCATGAGCCATTGTGTGTGTCTTCAGAAGCAAAAGACCATTACACTGCAGAGAGCACACTTTAATTGTTCAGATAGGTACATTAAACTTTTACACTTGAATAATAAATCATGTGGAAGTAGATCTGCCTCTTTGCAGCTACTTTCT
>NW_010387643.1:35900-36213 GCF_000710305.1 Buceros rhinoceros silvestris
CCCTGCTCTAGCCACTGCCAGAAATCGCCAGGCAGATCAGCAGCCCATTGAGATCATTCAGGTGGCTTCTGGCATTCACAGGTTGCCTTTTTCAGAATTGAGTTTTGGCTTTTGCTGCCTTCAGAGGGATAGTTCTGTAGCTTCTGGAAGTAGCTGTCACTTGAAGTGACATGCCCTGAATTAAGCATTAATGTTTTTATTTTAAATGCATGTCAGAAAAGAAAAGGGGTGGGTGAAGTGGGAAAAACTGCGTTGAAAAGGGCTTGTTTGCTGTGTTTTATGATCGGGTACATAAAATATAATATATATAATT
>NW_010387644.1:0-8464 GCF_000710305.1 Buceros rhinoceros silvestris
AGAATTAGCTGGAAAAATCTCAGGAGGCAGAGTGAAGCTGATGAGGTAGAAGGATGCATTTCACAACTAAGAGGGGGCAGATACTAATTCTGGCTGAAGGGAAAATAACAGATGGAAAACGGTATAAAACTGGGCTAAGATATGTGGAAAATGTGGTGTGAGATTGCGCAAGAGCTCCCAATTCACACACCCGATGGCAGCAGTACCGCAGGTGATGGCAGAACAGAAAAAAATGGGTTTGGATAAACATTTAAAGCTGTTATTTACAAGACTTCCAAAGCTCACCACACATTCCTAAAACACTTACAGTTGTTCCCTCTCTTCTACCACCACTCACCTGACAGAAACTGAACCAACACCAACATCTCCAAAAACATTTCCGTTTTGGTGACACGGGACACTGCAGCAAAGTTGCATTTTCTGGAAGATGGTCCTACCCGCCCCTGGAAACCTGCCCACGTTTAGGAACATGAAGCACCTTCTAAAAAATTACACTTGCCCAGTAGGTAACTGAGGAGAACTCCACATCTGGGTTCTTGGACTCTATTGAAAACCCTGGAAAAAAGGAAGAGTTTCCTCTTTTCCTCTCAAAACGTGCGTTTAAACTCCTTTTAGATACCGAGATGTAGGAACAGATGCTGCTCACCAAGGATGAAAGACAAGACATTGAATAAAGGCTCCTAAAATAAGCACCACCCGCCTCGTGCAGGCAAATCACATCTCTATGTTTGGGTCATTTTGATATTTATGAGGCTTGTGAAAAATTCTAAACTTATTTGACCTATTAATAGGTTAATATTTAACCTATTACTTTATACAATACAATTTATTATTAACTTACTGTATTAATCTTATTTCTGGCATTTTTAACGTGTTTGATTTGCAGTATTAGTGGTGGGTTTTCTTAACGCAGGGCATGGATGGTGTGGGCACAAGTGTGCCCGTATGGTTACGTTATACCATGGGTCACTTTTAGGGATTGTGGGGGGGTTTGGGTGGTTTCTCGGCAGTTTGTTTGTGTTTTTCATTTTCATTTTGAATACCCACAATCATACTCTTTGAATTATTAGTTTAGTGCTGAGATCAAGTTCCAGATCAGAAAATTCACTTCACAAATGTAATAAATATTGTTACGCTAACTTTTTTGACAGAAAGCCTTATATGACAGAGAAATCTCCATAGGACAAGTGCTTTGCAGTGACTCTTCCAGAACAAGCACAAATCCAATCTGCAACATATATTTAACCTACGGATATATTTATTAAATATTAAAAAGATTATGCTGGGCATAGCAGTTGCAAAAAGGACACGGGTGATGTACGAGTGTCGAGCTGACTCAACCTCCCAAACTTCTGGACTAAATCCACCACAACAATGAATAAATAGAACGCACAATTCCCAAATGTTATCTTGTTTATCACAAATAGACGACAAAAACATGCTTCAAAATGCAGAAGTATCATGTACAAACTGCCTGAAACATTTCAACATAAAGCTGTGACCTACAAACAACTCACAAAAGGAACTTTTTCACATACTTAGAATTAAAAATAGGGATATTCTGGCAGCAGAGTAAGTCTCCTGAGAAACAGCCAACTGAACACCTCTTCATACAGTTTCTATCACAGGATTCACTTAATTTATTTTTATAGCTGCCACCCAGGAGTGCACAAAACTCCTTTATTAAACGTGTAAAAAGAAAAGAAAAAGGGTAATTTTTAGTCTCGCTCCCAAGCGCTGCATTAGCCAGCCAAAGCAGCGGTCTGCGGCACTTCACCCGCTGCCAGCCCAGGGACAGATCGCCCACCAGAGGATCTCTCTTCCGCTCCACGTCTATTTGTGATGTCTTATCTCGGTAACAGATGCTGCCCCTGTTAAATTTATTATGGAGCATGCCTCTATGCTTTCTTCAATCCTACTGCAATTCTACCTTCACTCCTCATTTCAGCTCACTGAGGAGAGTTATCTCCAAAACATGCCCAAGTGCGTACGGTTGGAATTAAAAAGAAAACATCTCAGAGTAAGAGATTAGCTGATTTCGTTCCTTCTTCCTGGTTTCATTCATTCCTATAGATCTACCAGAGCCTGGAGGCAACATCCAAAATGGTGTCCTTAGGTGAAGTGCTGCCCTGACACAGGGTAAGCGCAAAAATCACCGTGATTCTCTCAATATGGTGTTTACACAGGATGCAAGCAGTCGCGCTGACCTGCTCTCAGTAGCTTCTCATTAATTCCACTGTTTAATCGATTATCCTTCTCACCTCACCTTTGTGTATCGCTAAAATAGGGCACAGGAGAAATGCCCCAGAAAGATTTGTCCAAACAGAGGGTAACGCAAGATACAACCATCGAGACTGATTCTGAGACCACACCACGCCGTTTCTCTAACGCTGTGTTAGATTTTCAGTGTGCCACCAGGACAAGCCTTTCCATGCCATGTGCACCCCGGGGCTCTGGGGCAGCACAGGCTAAGACAGTCCAACCACCATTTCCACCACCAGCCCCTCAGCTCATAAAGCCATTAAATTCCTGAGCCTGGTGCAACCTGAATTGCACTCAGGTACTTTTTTAGTAACTTTGAAATATAGCACCACTTCTTCCTCTAAAACTACTAAAATCCACCATCTTTGTGAAATCATGCTATTCATTTATCCCCCCCTCCAAGTTTTTCCCCACACTGCGCATGGACAAACAGATGTGAACAAAGGCATCAAGGCAAGCAGCTGCTGTTCTTTCTGTGGCTGGGCCAGGAGTCCTACAAGCTTTTTTTTTAAAAAAGCAGCTTCCGGCTGCCTTTCATGCCATAAGATGAGAAGAAGACCTGTGTTTCTCAAACTCCGTTATCACATAAATTTACAGTTCAGGTGGAGCTCAGGAACTCTTGCTCTGACTGAACTAGATGATCCTTCATGGGTCACAGTTGCTTTGTTCACTCCTCATCTTACAGCATCAGGTAAACGGACACAGTGACCAACCACCCTCATGCTGTCACAGGATAATCAAATCCTGCGATATTTTAAAATACTGTAGCTGTTATAACACAGATCATGACAAGAAGTAAATAAGATGCTAAGTTCTGATTTTAAAGCTCAGTATCATTATGTTTTTCTAAGATCAATAAATTCAACAGCGCAAAATAGCTCCAAGTCTCGGAACAGGTGAAAGAGAGCTCTAAGATGACAGGTCCACACCAAACTTTGAGATCCCACAGCTGGAATTCTAGTACAGTGTAGGATACCCTCAAGGTGAGCCCCAAGATTCATTTCTTCCCTGGCTTCCACAACTTTTACCAACTGTTACCGCTGCCTCTAAAGTTACCAGGCAGCAGGACTGAGGACAACCTGTTCTACCAAACCCAGTTTTGGTAGCTGAGAGATTAACTATGATTTCATCCAACTCTGAACATCCTGAGCTGAGACAACGTTCTGGGTTTGTTTGGGTTTCTCTGCTCTTGTCGAAAACCCACTATAATACCCTGTTTCTCTACACAGACAGGGATTTCAGGAAGAGACCTGACAGCATTCTTCTCATCTGCCAAAGCAAATCTTCACCTTTAAACTCTTCAAGCAAAAACACACAGGAGTACTTGAGGCTTCACCATTCTCCTTGGTGCTGCTCATTTTTAACAAGGCTCTTGTCTTTACTAGAAGAGGCTCCACACAGCAGCCTCGGGTGATGTGAAACCAACGCTTGGTGCTTCAACCAACCCCTGTCTTTTTGCGCCTGAAATCTTCCTGCTAAACCCACACGGGCCTTTTCCGTCAAACCCAATTTCACTTACATATCACGAGCCCCTACTTAAACTCTGCCGTGTGTCGCTTGTACGCACCATCAATTTCCAGCTTTGAACTTGAAAAAGGAATTACGCTGGCAATCTCAATATCGCTATAAATCCAACGGGCATTACTCGCCTGTTGATAGGGAGAAAAGAGAAGTCTGAGGCTTGATTTCAGGGCTAATCTTTCCATTTGCTTGATGAGTTGTGCACTTATTACAGAGCACTTAGTGCATCCTGTTAGATAACAGCACCATAAGCTCGGATGAGAAACCCAGACTATTTACAACACACTTCTGGCTTTAAGTAAAGAACCAAGGCAGCCTTAGCTTTGCCAGTCTCAGAGGCTTTTTGGCTACATCACAATCAAAAAAAAAACCAATAAACATTTATGTATAAAGCATTCCACAACCTTAAAATATTTTTGTAGAACTAATAACGTTAAGATGGGTTTGATATTTCTTCTGCTTGATATGTCAAAAGTCTAGACTGGGACAGAATATATTCAAGTTTATATTCTACTTCATCACTGGATAGGGCAAAGAAAAAAAAGAGAGGAGCCAGTATTTGTTCCATTCGTTACCAGCCTACTGTACAAATTGTATTTTTCCCTATAAATTTTACAGTGCGAGAGTTAATCATCTAATTAAACGAGCTGTTTGTGTTCTGAATTTCAATGTGTGTACAGAGACATTTGGGCACAAGTGCCATAAAAGAACTGTGTATGCAGAAAGAACTCAAGCAGGTGCTGAAGCCCGTGCAGCCCCCTCCCTGCCTAATCAAAGAATTCCTTCACCCTTCTTTAGTTTTCTTTTCTTTTTTCCATCTACAGGTTTTCTGCTGCACTTTTCCTCATTCAATCTGAGGGCTTTCCTCCGGTGAGAAAGGCTGTTACTCAGTTTTGCTTTTTAAAAGTTACTGCATGTGCGTTTTCCCAAACCATTTAGTTCTGTGATGCAGCTCTAGCTACTTGATCAATAATTCAGGAAAATATTCACCTTGCTTTAGTTACTGCTGTCAGTACAACCCTGCGGATGAAGAGGGAGCAGGACCTCCATCCGGAGGTGCTCGGGGAGTTGACCTGCAGGAGATGCCACAGTGATGAAGCAGTCAAAAACCTCCAGCAGGCAACTTCATCACCCAGGTAATTAGTTCAGCCCATCAATAATGCCTCCAGTCGTTAGCAGCACCAAGGCTGAACCCCAGGTCTGCTTGTTAAATTCCGGCTGCACAACAGGCTTGCACCGTGCTACAGGTATAAATAACTGCCTGTTTTTAATGTAGTCACCTACTGCTTTTTTCCTTGGTTTTAGTCATTATCTCTTGCAATAAATTACACTTTATTTCATTCATCACATCTATAACATCCTCCCAGAATAAATAGTTTTAGAAACCTCTGACATTTTCACTAGGTCTGATTGACTACGAGAGGGACCCACATTTGAGAGCATTAAAACCATGATCACTACAACAGACCCGCCCAAGCTATTGCGACCCTCAGAGTGAACTCCTGAATCTTCCACACAGACCAGGCACTACTGCTACACACCTGCATAAAATAACTGCTCCCAATTCTTGCTTGTACAAGCCATCAACTCACTGCAGTGTTGTACACCACAACAACAAGACAAATCACAAGGAATCATCTTGTTGGAGGAGACTTTAAGATCGACTCCAGCCATTCTCCCTGCACTGCCAGGGACCCTAAACCATGTCCCTCAGCACCACCTCCACATGTCTGTTAAACACCTCCAGGGATGGGGACCCCACCACTGCTCTGGGCAGCCTGTAAATCAAGGCCACACAGAGCTTTGTGCTTCCTCACTTGTAGAAACCATGACAGCTTGATGTGTGGGTGACCAGAGCACCAAAGCACAGGCAAATCCAAGGACTGTCAAGCTACCTTTACTTCCTACTAATTTTCATGCCTGATAGAAGGTCATACCTCTAGGATAAGCATCTCTGACCCTCTGGTGAAGAAGGTCTGATATTCCCGGGACCACAGTACATCACTAAACTGGGAAGGTCTCACCCTCTCAATTGCCAAAGTTCACTTCAGGACAGGTTAAATCTAACACAGCTAAACATAAGCTCATGTCTCCAGACAGTGTAGGTTGGGGCAGTATCACTGATCAACGACAGATTAAATCAGCTCAGTTTTCACCTTAATTACTTGAAAGCACCCACTTTTTATTACAGCATTTTAATGACATCACATAGCCTGTTACAGAGCATACAGCTAGAGTTTTCATGTATTTTGAAGTTTCTTTCTTAGTTTACCTTTTATTACTAACAGAAAAAACAAAGTCAAGCTTTGGAGGAAACTTTCTTACATAAACACATCTTACCTAAACATTTAAAAATTCTAAACAAAATCACAGATTCATAGAATCACTTTGGCTGCAAGAAACCCTAAGCTCATCAAGTCCCCCCGTTCCCCCAGCACTGCCAGGTCCCCACTGCCCCCTGTCCCTCAGCACCACCTCGACACAAGGGCTGGGAAACCCCTCCAGGGATGGGGACTCCACCACTGCCCTGGGCAGCCTGGGACACGCCTGCACAACCCCAACGGGGAAGAAATTGTTCACCAAACCTGACAAGAAAGAAATCTTGAGGTCTCTTGGGTACAGCAAGCAACAGCCCCTTGTGAAGGTCCACCCTAACCAGACAACTAAAAAAAAAATAATGAAGCAACAAAGATGTCTTTACAATGTTAAAAGCACACACCACTATCACACCAAGTTACTCGTGAAAAAGTCTCGAGGTAACATCTCTAACTCTGCTGCTGCAGCTCTCAGATGGTGAATCAGGAACAGCCCTGAACTGTAAATCCTCTATTAAAAAGTGTAAATCCTGCCTTTAAGGCCCATCTCTCTGCAATCATTTGCTCATCTTTCACTACACTGCCAAAAGCCCCTAATTAGCAGCGCATTAGGTTGCCTTTCACTGATCCTCATCCTAATCAGTTAACTAATTACTGGACATTATCTCCGTGTCAGGTTAGAAGATGGCTTTGAAGATGAGTATGTGGAAGGAAACCCCTGACTGGGAGGCACAGAAGATAGCCTGAGGACAGCTACAACCACGACCTCAAGCAACAGGCAGGCAAAGCTAACGAGCCCTGCTTAAGGGAGGGAAAGGGGAAGAAAGATGCTGTCACAGTCAACAGCAAACTTGCACATGGGATAAACCACAAAAGCCACCAGCAGGAAGCTATTCATGATGAAAGGAAGTCAAGGGAAAGGCTGCAGTAGCACAACAGCAGGGAACTCGACTTTGGATTTCAAATGGGCTACACAAAGGAACGCCAGCGGATACTGCAGGAACTGGTGGAGGAGAAAAGGACAGCGTACACAACCACGATCTGCAAAGGCAAGAAAAGAACACACACCTTATCTGTATCGCTCTCCGCAAGTCCCTGACAGGAGGTTGCAGTGAGGTGGGGGTTGGTTTCTTCTCCAAAGGAAGAAGTAATAGGACAAGAGAAAATGGCCTCAGGTTGCACCAGGGGAGGTTGAGGTTGGCCCTGAGAAACAATTTCTTCCCCGTTGGGGTTGTGCAGGCGTGTCCCAGGCTGCCCAGGGCAGTGGTGGAGTCCCCATCCCTGGAGGGGTTTCCCAGCCCTTGTGTCGAGGTGGTGCTGAGGGACAGGGGCAGTGGGGACCTGGCAGTGCTGGGGGAACGGGGGGACTCGAGGAGCTTAAAGGTCTCTTCCAACCAAAATGTTTCTATCTCATTTTAGGAATATATGAAAATATTTGGAGATGGTAAGCATGTATAGGGAAAGCACCAGAAATATATCCCTCCAAAAGTAAGAGTAAGAATGGTGTAGAGAACAGCACTCCAGAGGAGCTAACTGCCCCCCAACCCAGCCAGCACTGAGGTGACTTCCTCACGTAACGCTGGTGCATTAAAAGGAAAAGGAGATAACCCAGGAAAGATGAAGAGAGCTGGATTAGGAACAGAATCCTTTCCAGACTCTGCTGCAAAGCAGAGACTCATGACAGAAGGTAAGAGAAGGAACAATTAGATGTATAAAAAGTTAAAGAACAATTTTAAAAAGCAGTGCTCTAAAACTATTAATTTTATATCATCTTTATCACACTTAGAGAGAAACTAAATACAATACTCGCTTTTAATAATCCTCTGGTGACTTAATACAAGTTCCACCAGGTGGAAACACCTGAAGGGTCTCTGGGTATTTGAAAGCAATACAAAGCCGGGGAAGAACCTAGAAGGGCATTTCACAAACATGTCATTTACGGCCTTGCTCCCTCAGTAGTTACTTACCAACATGGTCAGTAGGGCAAAGACCCTCAAGTAACAGCAAGGCAAATCTGTGGCGATGACTCTTCACTACTAAGATGAAACAAACTGGTAATTTGAGTTTGTTAGTATATCAAGGAACACTGGAAGTTCCATATCCACAAGTTGTGGTTCTGTCCCCTGTTTTATTGTTCTTTTTCCCTTAACTAAAACACCTTGCAGAGATACTTCTACTTTGCACCTATGTGCAAGAAGAACCGCGGTCAGAATTAGGGGCCCTTTAAAAACACAACTGCAACATTTCAGAAACAACATCCATGCTCAGCACAGCTCCTGCCTGGGGAGTGATGTTTTGCCCAACGCTTTGCTCCATGTAGCATTTCTAGGGGCAGGCCCTTCAAGCCAAGCAGAGGGATCCTGCTG
>NW_010387644.1:8573-11033 GCF_000710305.1 Buceros rhinoceros silvestris
AATCTCACCCACGCAGCTCTGCTGACCAGCAGCCGAGGCTGTGGATTCACAGCACAGCCAGCACCTCCACACTGATGCCCTGGGTCCAACAGCAGCCACATCCCACGAGTTTAAAGAAGGCCTCAGCCCTGAAGTTTGTCATGTTTCAGACCCTGCTAAGAGGGGCAGAGGATGAAGATCTGACTCTGCAGCCGGCCACGGTGCTGCAGCACGTCAGTCCGTGAGCTGCAGACCGGGGCTGTGCCCAAGAGCCGGTGCAGCCCCGGAGCCCAGCATTAGCACACTGTTGTTTCTCTTCTGTGGAAGTCTCCCACAGAGTGTCAGAGCTCAGAAACAACATGTTTGCTCCTCCTCATCCAACACAACCAACAGGAATCTGAGTAAGCGGCTAATTGTCACGTGGGTAGAAGATTACAGTGAAACCACTTGGCTAACTGGATTTTCCTCTTTATTTAGCTCATTCCTAATTAACGGGGACAAAGTTTAGTTTGGCTGAACTATCATACTAGCAATATACAATGGTTTATTAATCTCAACAAGGCAAAAAAGAAACTGAGGCACCTGTGGAACCTAAGGGTCAGCGAGTCTCAGGGCCACAATAGGATTTACCTCCCCTTGACTTTGAGCACAACTGCCTAAATCACAGAATCGGTCCCCCTGAGGTCCCCCACCACGCCTAACCCAGGGAACAAGCAGGGACCTCTAAAGGACAATTCACAGTGATACCGCTCCCAATTCCGGTTTGGTTGCTGCTTTTTATGCGCTCGACACATATTACGCTTTACCTATGCAAGTTTGTTTTTAAAACAGCTTTGAAAAATCTCTAGTTCAAATTAAATGTTTTGTAACAAATGTCAAAACTAAATCACTGAGCAGCAGCGTAAGCTCATGGAGAAGATGCAGCTTGCTCAATAAGATTCGCCGAATCCGGAAAGGCAAAAGTTGTTTAATATAATTTAACTCGCCCCGGAGTGCAGTTAAATAATTGTGATGGATGGCAGCTTGTCTTAGTCTTTTCCATTTGTTAAATGATGATAGATGAATTATGCACGTTACGGAATTTCAATGCCTGCTTTCTGTTCACCACCCGTCTCACAAAAAACATCCACTCAATAAATAGTCCAAATCCATCTCCATCAGAACTGTATGATGTTCTCCAATTATGATAAAGAAGCTGAAGGCAAAAAATGTTTCAGAATAAGTCCCTTGACAGTAAGAGCAACAATAAATGTACACGTGTAACTAACACTTCCTCCTGTTTCTATTTTAAATAAAATAACTGAACCTGTACCTGGTCAAAGTGTTGTTATTGGCACTTGGAGGCAGGGAAGACTAATGTATCAAACCCCTCAAAAGACAAAGGTTTGGGGTTTTCTGAGCAATTCCCTAATGTGGTATTGAAGTCACACACCGAAAATTATGTAAGTACAACTATTTCAGAAAAGAAAACCAATAAATATATTGCTAAATACAATATTTTTCTAAGAAAACTTCACTTGAGCAACCATTTGGTAATTATCTGCTCTTTGACAACACGTGCACAGAGACTCCAAGGATGTACAGTTTGTCACATGAACATATTCCACAAAATCCCACAGCAGTAAGAAAATAAAAAGAAAATCCATACTACCCGCTTTTCAAAAGGGCTTTATCTCTGCAGTAATTGCTGCACGTGACTGCATCGGGCTTTGAGCAGAACTCACACTCAACTGGTGGCATTTCAGAGTGTCTCCCGAATTGGGTCCTCTGACTGGATTCTTCTCTAACTACACGAGCAGTGTCTTAAGTCCTCAGTTTGGAGGAAACTGAGGTGAAAATGGCTGAGACAGGGGTTTTCTTTAGGAAGAGACAGCACATCTCCACATGTAACTCCTCAAACCACCCGACTCAGGTTGGGTCTGACACATGCACTGGAAGATGGACAGAACCCAGACGTGATGATGCCACCAGGAGAAAGTTTCTGAAACCTACGGAGGTTCATCAGGGCAAGCAGTCAGGCTTTAAATGTGTCCCTCGAGGCCTAAGGGAAACAAAACCAAGGAAACAAAAGATTTGATTTGAAGAAGGGCCACACATTTCAAGGATTAGAAGGTATTCACTTCAGCTGTTGGTGAGGGGTAATTTAACACAGCTGAAGAACAGCATGTTATGGACACAATTCACACTCAGGGACTGAGGTACTTTCCACAGCAGGTTTGTGTCAAACATACATGGAAGAAGGACTCAACCTAGAATGGCTATTTTGAAAAGTCACAGAATCATTCCGGTTGGAAAAGAACTTTTAAGCTCCTCGAGTGCCCCCGTTCCCCCAGCACTGCCAGGTCCCCACTGCCCCCTGTCCCTCAGCACCACCTTGACACAAGGGCGGGGAAACCCCTCCAGGGATGGGGACTCCACCACTGCCCTGGGCAGCCTGGGACATGCCTGCACAACCCCAACGGGGAAGAAATTGTTCCTCAG
>NW_010387644.1:11398-26040 GCF_000710305.1 Buceros rhinoceros silvestris
TGCACCAGCTCCATTGCCCTTCTCTGGACACGCTCCAGCCCCTCAACGTCCTTCTGGGAGTGAGGGGACAAAACTGAACCCAGTACTCGAGATGTGGCCTTCCCAGTGCCGGGGGACAATCACTTTCCTCCTCCTGCTGGCCACACCAGTGCTGGTACAAGCCAGGATGCTGTTGGCCTTCTTGGCCACCTGGGCACACTGCTGGCTCCTCTTCAGCCACTGCTGACCAACACTGCCAGGTCCTTTTTCCCAGGCAGTTTCCAGCTGCTCTTCCCCCAGCCTGGAGCATTGCTTGGCCTGGTTGAACCTCACACAATTGGCCTTTAAAGAATAAGGAAAAAAAAGCTAGACTATTAACTTCACTAGCAAGTTTCTCCATCTTTGAGAGATCTATGAAAAGCGTATGGAAGTAGAGACATGAGGCAGCAGCTCTGTCAGTGATCCGGTCTGACTGACAGGCGCGCAACTTCACCAACACATCGTGACAGCAGCACACGCTGCAGCACAAGGAATCATTTTTTTAAGTACAGTTTCCAAAAACTAAAATGTGACATTTACAAGATTTCTGAGGAAAAATAACCTCAGGGACAAATTTAATCTGTATCATCTTCGTTTCATCCTGGCTTCCTTCAAACATATTGTCCCAGGTAGTTCTGATGACTCCTACCCTCATACAGACCTAATGCCTAGGAACTACCTTGTCACTCGGAGTCTGCCAGCAGCTTTCAAAAAGCATTTTTCTCTCAAATGTGAAGTGTTTTCCTGCTGCCACGATGGCATCGCATCTCGCAGAATCCTCCATTCATCCCCGGCGATACCACCTACGGCGGGAGGTTACATCTGAGTCATCTTCCTTGAAGGAAGCTTGACAGTTCATTTCTGAGGCTCCTTTTTGTCTCCAGTGTCTAAGCAGAAGGCAGCGTTCATTTCCAGCCGCTGTGCACCACTGCAAGTGCCACAGAACTAAAATAACATTTCTCCGAATTAGTCTGTCATAGTTTAAAGCTTCCAAATTGTTAAGCAATTCTCCAGACAGCGTAATTACAGAGTGCAGCCCCAGCGATGCTCTACTGAAGGTGGAAGGAGCTATTCCTGTCTAGAACACCATTTTCAGCCTCTTGCGGCTTTCTCGGCACCCTCCCTTCCGGGCACAACCGACATGGGGCAGATGGAAGCACACTTCGACATGGGCCACCTTCACAATCCCAATTTTTATTGGCCAAACAAGTTCTCATTCCTTAGAGAGGTTCATATTCAAACAGCAGACAAAGGAAATGCTAAACACAAACATTACAGAAAAGCAACTCAGTAAAATCTCGCATTCTTGCCCCACCAGGTCTAACCTGGATGACAAGAGCTACTTGTGCCATTGAAAGCAGGTCATGGTAGCAGTGCGGACACTCTGGAATGGTAGAAAACCTCACGCAGTACAATGCAGAGGTGGCTTTAAGATGAAAATTCGTTGTTATTTGTTGTCTCTATTGAGCCGCCCCCCAATCCCAGTGCAACAGAGTTTCACCTCTGCCTTCCCTGGAACTAAGACTATGATGAGCCCGAACAGGCTGTAAGAACTGCTGGGTTTGACTCCATCCCCAGCCTGGTTAGCTCTGCAAGCCCAGCTGAACCATCAGGCATGAGCTGAGCCAGCCACTCTTCCTCCACAATTTCTACCAGATGCTACAAGTGCATTAAGTGCATTTGGGTGCACGGAAAGTGTGGCAGCAGGTTGAGGGAGGGTCTCCTCCCCCTCTACCCTGCCCTGGTGAGGCAACATCTGGAGTCCTGAGTCCAGTTCTGGGCCCCCCAGCTTATGAGAGACAAAGAACTACCGGAGAGAGCCCAGCGGAGGCTACAAGGATGAGGAGGGGACTGGAGCATCTCTGTGCTGAGGAAAGGCTGAGAGCCCTGGGGCTGTTCAGCTGGAGAAGAGAAGATGCTGACACAGGACACCTAAGAGAAGCTGTGGATGTCCCATCGCTGGCCCCATGGCAGGTCAGGTTGGCCCTTGGGGCTCTGAGCCCCCTGCTCTGGGTGCAGATGTTCCTGCTCCCTGCAGGGGGTGGGACTGGGGAACTTTGAAGGTCCCTTCAACCCAAACCAGTCTGTGATTCTGTGACTATATTTTAAATAACTACAACTACTTGAATGGCTTCAAGATTTGTGGTGATTCAAGATCACAACACTGACACAAATGTTAATTTTCTAAAATGAAACCTTTTTCACAGCAACCAAGCTTTAGAGGAAATTGGTCAAACATTAGAAAACTAATTTTGTATCAACCACTAATAAACTTTGGGAACAACACGTACAGACCTTCAGCCTTCAAAAGAAAAACACACCACTCACTTCATACATCTTTTTCACTGTAACAATGTCATTTATCCCTCCTATCCTGGCAATTTGCAAAAGGTCAGCTTGTTATACACTAAGGAAAGAATTCTTCGACCATAAATTAATCAAGACAGTTACATGACATTCCTTATCAACCTTAAAGTTATCCCCACTAAGAAGTTTTGCAGAAAAACATTACATGGCCAAGATTTTTATAACTATCCCTCCACACTGTAAATGCTTCACCTTTGAAATGTATTAGGAGAAGGAGAGGGAAAATACCCTGTTACATCCAACAGCAGCAGAAAGCAATTGTTTTTTTAAAAAATCCCACTCTTAATGATCCCTGTGCACTACGGAACATCAAAAATCCCTTCTTTGATGATGCTCTAATGAAAGAAAGTTGCTCTGGTAATATACACAAAGCCTCAGATAAAAGCTTACAGGATTAAAGGATTACATGAAGGTTATTAAAGGGGCTGGGGAGGGAGGCAGGGAGGGGGACGCACACTCTTTAAATAACGATCACGGTTCTGTTCAGAAACACAAGCGAGAGGTTTGTTTCCAGGTTGTGTTTTAGCTGTTGTAATAAACACTCTACTTTCTTTTGAGCAAACCAAACCAGTAATACGTAAGGAAACAAGTGCTTAACTCCATCCTCAAATGCACAAGAAAGATTTGTTTGCAACACCAATCTGTTGGGCTGGCACAGCTTCGTTACAGCGAGGACTCGGGTCTCAACTGGCACGTTATATATCGCATTTTTATCCATAAGACTGTCAAGCACCATATTGTCAGTATTTCTTCCTAAGGAAAACCAGATCTCAATGAGCAACTGGCATATCAGTGTAAGCAGTTTCACTTATGTTAGAAGCAATAAACAGTGTCTATTGTTAATTTATGTGTCATCCATACACATGATGCACGAGCTTCGCAAAGTTTACAGTTCACCAAGATGAAATCCACCGTGGTCTCTTATTTCCATAGGGAAAAAAAAACACAAAACAACAAAATGAAAAATCAAACCTCGTTTGATTCTAACTGAAATGGTGACCTTCCCAGTGTACTGGCTATAGGTGGTATAAGAAGAGATAAGTGATTCGAAGAGCCCTGCCACTCTTTTCAGGTGTAAGAGAATACATATCACCTCCTCAGGGACTCATGTGTATAATTAAGCATGAATTGAAACTCTTGCTGAGGGCAGAGCTGTAAACAAGCATTCACCATTATCTATGAAAACCAGTCTGTCTATTCCACGCCCAGTGACTTTTACGGCCACACACACAAGTTTAAGACCAAGTGTTTGGTCCATACTCAGCCAATACATTTCATTTTACACTGACCAAATGATCCTATTAATACATCATGCCATTCACTGAAAAATAAAAAAATAACTTGATCACTTTCCAAAAGCGAGTTATTCTGCAAGTTCACGGAGCAAACATCTTACAGACAAGTATTTCTACATCTCACAGTATCTACTTGGAGCACCTACCAAAAGCGGTACAGGAACACTGTGACCAGCAAACTTTTAAAGCAATCTATGTCAAATATATTCAACAAATTATGTAATAACTGAAAAGATCCAGAAACCACGAACATCGGCATGGCTTTGATATCCTAGTTACAAGGCATTCACATCAAGCCTTCTTGCCAATCCCTGAGTCATCCGACAGACAGTAAAAGGAAACGAGGCCAGAAAGCAAATGCCACAATAATGCAACGTTTAAGAAAGGCAGATAAAATAAAAGCTTTACAATTAATTCTGGGAGAACATGGGAACGCTATTTAAAATACCAATTTTACTTTCTTAATACTCTTAATTTTTAACATAACAGACCTGCTAGAAAAGGGATATTGCCAGGTAACCATGGGTAGGTACGGAGGACTAACAGCGATAATCACAGGAACATTATTGGCCGATACTAGTGTAAATAATCACCAGAAAAAGAAACCCATATAAAACTCCCAACACGATTTGTACATACTCCTGCTTGCATTTACAACACATCAACTCTTAAAGCCTTGTGTCGCACAGACATCACAGAAAATCCCATCCATTACTGGAACCCTCCTGTAGAAAATGTTAGAGAGGGTAGGACGTTTCTAAGTGACTGAGAAGATGATGTCTCCATTTCCACCTCAGTGTTTCCTGTGTACCTTACGGTCATCAAAACAAGCGCTAGGCTTTATACCCACTAAAATCAGTGAACTCACAGTTGTTGGCCCCCATTTCACTGTAGGGAGAGACACAGGCTGGAGCATCAAGACCAGTCATGCTTTTTCCAAACCATTCTGCCAAGCTCCTGGCAGAAGCACCATCAGCAAGACCCTCAGCAGTTCAAAACTGTCTTCCACAGTAAACAGAGCTGACAAGTGGCCTGAAAAAGGGGCACAAAATCCAACTATTCACATGCTGCCTTGGATCCTTCCTCTGCTGACGAGTCCCACCTTTCACCAGGTGAAATCCCACCCTGTTCTCCACTGCAAGCTCAAATAATCTGTTTTTGCCAAAATCTCCTGCAGCTGGGCAGTACTTGTTCTCTTAGAAAGAGATACGACTTCTTTGAGGAGTTTACCCAAACCCATCACAGCAGCAGGAGCCTTCGTCAGTTCTCTTGGCTGTGGTTTACACCTTCCACAGCACCTGCCCAGCTCGCTCCAGTGACAAAGCTTCATGCCCATGGCCAACACTCCTGTGTGCGCGCTAACAACCCTGGCAGCTTTCCCTCCAATAAACCGCTCCAGATGTTAGTCTCGGTAATTACGTCTGGCATCTCTCAGCTTTGGTGACGAAATACTGCTTATACAATTCCTTGTTTGTATTTCCGTGCATCGTCTCCAGACATAAAAAGCTACCGAGTTAGAACGGCCAAATCGACGGGCACAGAATGAAAACCTGCTAAAATGAGTGTATAGCACTCACGTCATTAGCATAAACAGGATAAATATGGAAATCCAGGGTTCTATGCGAATCAGTTATACAGTGTATTTCCCTCTTCTGCTTAGAAATACCTTTAAATACCAAAATACCTTTAAAATACCATATATACATGTGTATATGACTACATGAAAGACAAAATTACCAGCATTACCAGGATCACAGAACACTGCGTAAGAAATAACCTCTCTCTTGCCTCAAAGAATCAAAACAACCTTACACAACAGGCCTCTTGCCAACAAGGTAGGAGAAGAAAGATGCTCAGTGGGATTTCTAACCCAGGAAGTCGAGATGCAATTTTACTGACTTTGTGCTTAGGCAAAAAATTGTGGTTAAGTAATTGGCATCCTAAAAGCTTGAATTTTGCAGATGTGATCTTCGAGGAGGCAGATTCTGGAAGGTGTCTTGTAGTCGCGTACAGTTTCTACACTGATAAATAAGCCTGCTCAAGAAGCCGTCGTCAGCCCGCACTACTCTCTTGGGGTTTCTAAATTATCACATTAAATGTCAATGCTAACAATAAAGTGATTAAATCAGCACACGACTACTGCTGATGCCTGAAATTCCAAATATCAGTAGTGCTGTCAATGTTGGATGGAGCACAGGGAAAGGTATTTAAGCAGGAGCTGATTTTGTATTAAAAATAAACATTTATTATGGTCTGCAGCAGTAATATTTCTGCCAGGATTATTTTATTTCAGGTAAATTATCAAATAGCTTTGACAAGCTCTTAGCGATAAGAGCTTCCTACATATGACACAAAAATATCAGATATATTACACAAACGTATTATTGTGATACTACTGAACTTCATCACTAAGAAGCAACTTTTAAGACCTACCCCTCAGCACAAAGCAGTTTTCCCTTTTTTTAAAAAAGCATAATGTAAAAGCCACTTCACTGACTTCTGAAGGACTGAAACGAAGCCAAAGCCATTTAGATCAGTAGGAACTTAAGTGACTGCTGATTTGAAGGCGCCTTAAAGTCCAGACACTTCTCACGTTTACTGTAGTATGAGTCCCACTAATCCAAAGCTTCAGCCCATGCAGCAATGACAGAGCTTCCCCACAGCCTACGAGAAGCTCCTGAAATGGGCTGTTTGTCCAAAGAGTATCATGACTGTTCACACTGTTCTTCTGCAGCTTAATACCATCATTGAAAACCACTTATTAAAACACAAATGGCAATAACGATGTCCCATCACTGAGCATTTCATTTATATGAGTCCCACTAATCCAAAGCTTCAGCCCATGCAGCAATGACAGAGCTTCCCCACAGCCTACGAGAAGCTCCTGAAATGGGCTGTTTGTCCAAAGAGTATCATGACTATTCACACTGTTCTTCTGCAACTTAATACCATCATTGAAAACCTCTTATTAAAACACAAAATGGCAATAATGATGTCCCATCACTGAGCATTTCATTTATATAAGCATGAGCTGATGTTTGGAGGAGAAACACATGGACACGCAGCAGCCCATCGCCATGGCAAAACCCCCAGGGACCCTCATCCACGCACAGGCAACACACTGGACATGCTCTTGCAAACTCAAGGTCATCCAAAACGTTTAATGACTTTGAACTTCAAGTATTTTTAGGCATTTAAGTCAACAAAATGTTAGTTTAACTGCAACATTTAGTTAATGATCAAACAGGAAATCCAGCACTAACTGGCCACCCACAGCAAAACCACAGGACTTATGTTTACTAATGAAGCATAATTATGTTCAGTGAGAAATAAGGCAGTGTGTGTTCCAAAGGGATTCACCTATTACAAAAAACACTTCAATATTAATTACAAAACCACTTTAATATAAGAAGTGTTTTTTCTATATAAAAGAACTCACTAGGGCTTGCCCCACTGAATTAGAGAAGGCGAACAGAGTCGAGGATGGTTATCTGCTATTCTGAACTTCATAACTAGGTATAAGAAATGTCCTGATGAGGTGGTTTTATTTAACCTAGGCTCTGCTAATGACTTGGCTCGTTATTTTTTTTAAAAAAAAAGGATACGAGAGAAAAAGATGAAGAAAAGCTCAAGCAACTTGGAAGGAAACAGTTTCAGCAAAACATGGGCAGTGTATTTTGAAAGGGAAGACATTAGGAGAAATATCAAATGCTGCTGAAGATGCAGACAGTTCAAGTAGGTAGATGTCACAGACAGGGTAGATTTTAAAGACGTTGCTGCTGCATCTGACTCTAAACAGAACGGTCATTCTCAGAAAATGCTGCACATTTAAGCCAAAATTTTAGTTGTTCGGATTCAAACTCCCTGCCTTTTCTTCTGGAAGAACCTGGCTAAAGCCTGGAACGAGTCAGCAGGGAAGAGCTGACACTGGGGATTCCAGTCTGCGTGAGCACGACTGAACTTGCAACGGGAATCAGCTCCTTCCTGACAGGACAGAAAGCCAGCACCACAGTGACGAGGACTTCTAAGTCTCAGGTGACTGATTCCATGACCTACAAAGCCAACATGTTGGTAAATGACACTCAAAGTTTTTCCCTTTGTCCACGCTAATCCTTATGATCCATCTTCAAGGTATACTATAACGATGGGGGCTCCCTTTTTACAGGGAGTCCCATGGAAAAGATGGGGGGGTAACAGGTACAAGTTATTCCTGGGAGGTTCTGACTGGACACAAGAGCACAATCAGCCATTGGAATAATCTCCCCAGGGATGTGGTGGAGTCCCCAGCATGGGACACTGTGTAGATTCAGCTGGACCATCTTAACCAGACAGAGCTTTTCCCAAGAAAGTTTGGCCCAGATGATTCCTGAGATGATTCCAACATGGGATTCTGTGATTCTATGAAACTGAATCTTCAATCTCTTTGAAGCAGCAGGCACAGGCAGAGCCTTGTCTTCCCACAGCCTAGCCCATCAACCTGTATTTTGAAATATTCACACCACACAAAAGAAAGGTGTTAAATCCTGTACGCCGACTACATGAAAAGGAGAGAAGAGCCAGGGAAAAACAGCAATGACTACCTTGGGGAAACCATGAATGATGTCGTAGGAAAATTCAATTATGCCCACTGGATAAAACCATTTTAAATAGCTCTACAGTATGATTTTCCATGAGGAGAACATGTCCTCTTCTGAGGGGACAACCACCTCAGCTGAAGAGCCACCTCTTGATCTCTGTCCTTCAGGTAAAGCCTTCCACATTACTAACAGTACGGAAACATATATTTACTCAGAATCTAAAGAGCATCATTTTGACAGCTCTGCCTAAAAACCGACACCCTTCTGTTTAACTGGGATCTAAAGGCTGAAGTAATGAAAGAAAAAACACGAGCTCTCAACTCCACCACGTTCTCTGAAGGTAAATTGACTCAATGCTACATGAGACACCAATTTCCACAGTCAAAACTTTGTTAGAAAACTTTTGATGTGATTCCTTTCAAAATTGCTTATTAACATAGCTTAAATATCTTCAAGAGGATTGTCCAAAGAGAAACCAATACTCACCATCCTGAAACCCATCAGAAAGAAATACATAGCTCATGTCACAGCTGGAAATATTTCCCACTTTTTTTTTCCACAGGATCAAGACATCACGAATTCAGATAGAGCAGTTGTGTTTGTTCTCATACAATATTCAAACATGTTAATAAATATACTCTGAATTTTCTAGCACAGAGACCACACTCCCATCCATGACTGGGTGTAAGCACCGTTACTGTTTCAGTATGAGCCTTGAAGTGAGCTGGTGGTAAAAGTTTAGAGAAGAAATATTCACGAATTCTTCAAAAGCTTCATTACTGCCTTTTACCTTTTGAACCGTGTAGGAAGGTGCACACAAAGAGCTGCATCCGTCCCCCTCCTGGCCTACGTGGCTCTGAACCAGCTGGCCGTCCTCTAAAAAAGCAGATTCCTATTTGTGGTATTTAATGCCAAGACTAAGCTAGCGGCATCCAGACAATAATAACTATTTTTATTACTTGGTTTCTTGAGATAAGAGGATTCCGTCATTAAAGTGTCCTCTCGTGCAGTGCTTATTCCTGCTCTGGGATACTGCTGAGACTGGGAAAGTCTGGAATTGATCACTTCCATTTGCTTTAATAAACTGCCCTACTTAACTCCCAAGCCTGCACTGGCTTCATTCTCTAAGAGGTTTTGAGGATGCTGATTAAATTATGTCAACTTCAGATAATTTCGCTTATTTTAAAATGCAGCATTAATTTATGGTGCATTTTTTAGCAACCCGTGGCACACAGTTACCCTACATGAAGTATGAAGATGTAAACGCCCTGTTTCTATTCTCAACAAATAGTATCGCTTATTTTAAAATGCAGCATTAATTTATGGCGCATTTTTTAGTAGCCCGTGGCACACAGTTACCCTACATGAAGTATGAAGATGTAAACGCCCTGTTTCTATTCTCAACAAATAGTACTTTGGACAAGGTTCCTCAACTCTCAGTGCAATGCAATTAAGAGACTTGATGAATGTCTGTCTTTCGGCACGTAAAAATACACCTGCATACTATGTTTTAAGGAACAACTATGGTTTACTGACAGAGCCTCACATTACTTCCCCCCACAATAAGCGTGCAGAACACGATCAAACCCAACCCCAGAGGCACACAGAAAAATGGCAGCACCATGACACCACCTGAAGACGGCATCATCTGTAATGAAGCAGCCCCTGGCAGCCCTGATTGACAGCACCAAGGAAAGTCTAACACAAAGATTCAGACATGAAGAAACTGAAAAAACTCCTGAATCTTCCCAAATCTCAGGCTGGAAGCCCATGGCAGAAGTAAAGAGTTGAGCTGGGGCAGAGGAAAGGTCTCACAACCTTGGGTTCTCCCCCATAGCCTTCAGTGATACCGCATCACCAACAGGTTGGAAATCACCGTTTTCCCCCCACTACCTCCAACTACTCACACCAGACTGTGCCCAGTTCCGGGCTCCCCAGTACACGGGAGACATGGACATACTGGAGTAGGCCACAAACATGATGATGGGACTGGAGTGTCTCTCCTGTGAGGAAAGGCTGGGAGAGCTGGGACTGCTCAGCCTGGAGAAGAGCAGACTCAGGGAAGATCCTACCAGTGTAAGTCCCCATGGGAAGGTGCAAAGATGGAGCCAGGCTCTTCCATGGACATACTGGAGAAGGCCACAAACATGATGATGGGACTGGAGTGTCTCTCCTGTGAGGAAAGGCTGGGAGAGCTGGGACTGCTCAGCCTGGAGAAGAGCAGACTCAGGGAAGATCCTACCAGTGTAAGTCCCCATGGGAAGGTGCAAAGATGGAGCCAGGCTCTTCCCAGTGGTGCCCAGTGGCAGGACCAGAAGCAATGGGCACACACTGAAACACAGGAGGGTCCCTCTGAACATCAGGAAACACTTTTTTCCTGTGAGGGTGATGGAGCACTGGCACAGGTTGCCCAGGGGGGCTGGGGAGTCTCCATCCTTGGAGATACTCAAAAGCCACCTGGAAAACTGGTTCCAGGTGGCCCTACCTGAGCAGGGGATCGGACAAGATGTCCTCCAGAGGTGGATTTTGTGAATTACACAGAGGCAGAATATAGGCCAATGATAGTGTCTGATCCAGGATTTGCCCCTAACACCCAAGTGACACGAATACTTATTTTAACATGTCCACGACAGGCCTGACCGATTCCTTCACATCTTAGCTGCGAAGAGATGAATACACTATTTTATATAACCCAAATCAGATGAAATTAAATGATCAGAGGAAGAAATTCAGCTTTTCAAGACAGCTGGGAATCCCTGCGGGACTCATCATCTTTAACTTGTGGCATATTTTGAGTCATCACATCAATTTTCAGAAGGTTCATACGTAACTAAAGCACCTGATGAGACAGGACTGAAAACAGTTAAGTGTCTGTACCTTACAAAATATTTACTGTATGTTTCTGTGGGAACATGGTTAATGAACATAATATTTTCTGACTTTTAATATACAGTATTCTCTTATTCTGAGTTTCAATAGCAATTGAGATTCATTTTTTTGAATTAAACAGATTTCCTTTCAATTTAGTATCTTGTAATATGAAAAAGAAACTTTAAGCCTGCCATTGTAATTATTTTTATATTACACAGCATTACTGTTGCTATTCTGCAATCAAGCAGCCAGCCAGCATCATCCCAAACACAACCCATCTATTTCCTGCACGATCACGGAAGCATTAAGTATTTAAGACTCTATTTACTAGAAAACACGGTTTTCTGGAGACACAGAAAATACACTTTTTTTTTTGCACTAGTTATTTATCATAAAGCAAATACTGCAACCTGGTTTGCAAGCTGTTACTCTCCTGCTTGAATTATATTCTATCTTTCAGCTTCCTGCAGCCATCATTAACTTTGGCCTCCTCTTTATCTCCAATCTGAAGTTAATTCTCCGGCCAGCATGTCGCTTGCTGCTTTGAGGGATTAAATATAAGGGTTTACGAAGAAAAGGAGCTTTTCCTACAATGCTATTACACCATGATAGCTTTCACGGAAATTGTTGACTCTGGAAAACTGCTTGTTAAACAGACCTGTTGTCCATTTCAAAAGATGTACGATCATATTGCAAAATAATAAAAAAGGATTATTTCAAAGCATTCGCTAAACACGTACGCAATCCCATTACAAGGAGCAGACAGGAACGCGGCTGGAATTCTCCGTGCAGAGCACGGACATCAGAAACGCTCGTTATTTATAGACTACGCACAATTCTTCTAAGATTCAAAATCACACCTACATTTTTACTTCTACAGGAAATTCTCTTTGGAAAACGGTAAATTGAGGGAAGTGTTCTAGTGTTGGAGTTACAGATCCGTGTTCTCACTGTACCAGCCTTTCATTCCATCTCACTTTGGCTGCTGCTGAAGTACATCACTCACCTACAGCCCGATGTGGAAATTTAGGACAGCAATTAAATGGTTTATGCTAACCGTAACAGTGCGCCTGTGCCAAGGTCTAACCAAGGGATGCAGCAACAGAGGAGAAACGTGGGCTCTGTGCGGACCACGTTTCCTCTCACTCATGCTTCAAAATGGAAACTCACGGGTAATTCTTTGGTGATAAAAATACATATATACTTTGATAAAACAGAGCAATGTCAGCTGACCCTGCTGATCTACCTGAGCACCAGTAGAACTGGTAGAAAGAACCAGTAGAAAGTACCCCAGGCTTTTTAATTACAAACAACTCGGAAAAATCTCAGAAATTTAAAGAATACATGAGATGTTAGTCAGACATACCCTGGACCAAGTCATCAGTTGAAAATAATTGCAATATCACCCTCATTTCCCTTCCCAACACGTTTTCTATCCCATAAGGTGCGATAGAAGGAAGCTGCAGAAGACAACTTTGCTAACAGCTTAGCTACTGTGAAGTCTCCACAGTTGAGGGAATTTTCCGCAGCATTAAGATAAAGCCTAAACAACATCTATCATTACCAAATGCACTTAAAGCCCCACATTCTGCACCACAAAAAAATAAAGCAAAGGAATGCTGCAACCAATTCACCAGCAAGCCTGGCTCTGTGGGAAGAACATGCTGCAACGGGATTTTGTTTCACCGAAAATCATTGTCATGCAAAACCAGTATCTTCTACCAGCAATAATCACTCAGATGTCTTCTCTTGCCTGAAGTGCTCAGAAATGCCAAAATAAAGAGTATTTCTAACTTCAGTTAATTTGCACTGGATTATAGCCGAGTGACTTAAGTTTAAAAAATATATTATTAATATTACATCTGTTACAGATGGAATAAGCCTGGATAAGCATAATCTTTTCATTGTTTTACGGAACCACAATCCCCCAACCAAGTGTACAAATCCGCACGATATCCTTGAGTGCTGGATTGAAATTTGGGTCTCAGAGAGGTGAAAGATGTGCAAGAACTTCGAGAATCCTTCGCTGATGAAACACATAAGCTGGCTCCTGCAACTCATCTGCAGGGATAAAGCACATCTGTATTTCAGCAACATCAACATCGCTTCCTCACTTGTTGCTGATTTTCCACACAGCATGGAGAATAAACACGGAGATGGGGGCGACCGGGGACCCAGCGCAGAGGGGCAACACTGCACCACTCTCTCCACACGCCCTCCAGGAGACCAGGGATGAAAATACTGCTGGGGCAGCCTGATAAGTACTTACACATCCCTTCGGCAAGGGAAATAAATGTTAGCAAAAGCATTTTTGGTCCAGTGGAATTGCACACACACCGATTTCAGCACGAACAAGCAGCCTACACAATGTGTACAGTTGTACAGCCACACACGGGCCAACAGGGAGGATGGTAGCGCTCCATCACTCTCACATTCCTTGTTTTCCCCAAATACTTCAGGCAATTAACTCTGAGCACTCGAAAACTGAAGTTGCATAAAGTGCACCTCTCTCCCTGCCGACTGGTTACGTATTAGACCAGTATATTGAGGAAAAACAAACAGTTCTTCCTTTTAAAACGGGATTGGTTAGTCAAGACTGCATGTACATCATCACTTACTCGGTGGGGGGGTGTTAACTGGAAAGGGCAAATGAGATGGCTGGTCCAAAGGGAAGTCAAACAGCACGCAGCCAGCCTCTCCCGTTAACTGAGCAGCATTCAGACAGCACCCATCTCATCAAGCAACGCGTTACCTGAACACTGCCTCAGCCTGGATGGGAACGCCAGAACTGATGTACTTAACCAGGACTTCAAACAAGGGTAAGGAGCAAGTGAAACTCACAGTACAGGTATCAAAACGGACAGCAAACAAACTCCTTACAGAGAACACATCTACAGCGAAGACCAGCACAGGAGTCTTCTAGTACACGCCACGGAGTGTGACACAAACAGCAGATGAATTATCTAATTAAATTTGCCTTGCAAGCACATCCAAAGATGCTCTCTGAGCATCTGCTTCAAAGAGCTGAAAAAAGAGTAAAGCTTGACTATATTCCAAATTCCATCTTCATAATGCTGACTACCTGACAACTATACCACTCTTCAAAACTTTGTCACCACTCCTCTTGGCTGAATAACTTCATCTGCACCACTGAAACAAGCCGTAATCATTACTAGTACTACAGAGACCCATAAACCCCCTCAACGGCTTGAAATAGTCCCTGAAAAAGCAGTTCCCAGTCCCAGATCCTAAAGAAACTAAATGAGGAACTTCAAACTTGAAGGGCCTTGCTCAGCAAGTTTTTGGACACCATCAACTCCACATTATAGAGGTCAAATTGTAAGAAATGCTTGTCCTTAGGAATCGCCTATTGGAGCAGGAATACTGTCTGTCTTCTCTCTCCCCCTACCCCCGATGGGTCACAAACCACTTGCGGTTGAAGCTACAGCTTGAGGTCTCCAAGGTTTAGACAGAAGAGCCCCCAAAAAAACAGCCAATGAGAACGATGTAGCAG